>NC_051179.1:70866673-70977093 GCF_013339695.2 Rhipicephalus sanguineus | reverse complement strand
ACTACTTTATTAGCATGGATTGATGAAATGTTTGCGCAGTGCTCGTGCAGAAGATATTTTCAAATTAATATCTAATTTGTCAAATAAATTAAGAAGGGTTGGCAGTGGGTATGATATTCTGTGCGTAGAATAATCTCCCCGCGCAGTGACCACATTCCACTGTTCTGTGTAACGAACAGTGGAATGCTCAAAGTAAAAAAAAAAAAAAGAAATAAAATGTCGTTTTGGCGAGAAACACAACGAACTCTTTCTTTATGTGAACGCATCAGCTGCAAGAAGCTTCCCTAGCCTTCACAGCTTTGCCCGCTATGCACAAAACGAAGTGTAACCACCGAAAAAGCAAAACAACGGAAAGGCAACGAGCGATGTGGTTCCTGCGTTAAATCAGAACAACGACAAACAGCAGCAGACTAACTCAGTGTATGGAATTCGTGCACGAATCAAAAGCAGGGATCTCTTTTCTCAGAGCCGCAGAGAAAATTCTTTTCTAGAAAGCACAGACTAGGAAAGTACACGGCCGTGGCGGCTGCTGCTGAAGGAGTGCACAATGCGGTAAACGCAGAATGAGACTTCGTTACCGCGGCAAGTGACAGCACGCCGGCTATGGCGTTGCAGTCGAGCGAGAAAACGAAAATCCGCTTATGCGAGCCGAATGCGGTTGGAAACGGCGGCAGGCTGCCTCGCTTCGGTTCGGTTCCTAATCTCGCGAACCTTGCAGCACCGGAGAAATTGCCCGCGCGTTCTTATGCCTGCATGCTATAGTCGAGGCGCGCGCGGCGCCACTATGTATTTTGCGAGACACGCTTGCTACACACACACACACACACACACACACACACACACACACACACACACACACACACACACACACACACACACACACATATATATATATATATATATATATATATATATATATATATATATATATATATATATATATATATATAGTACTTTGGGTATGAAGATCGATGGGTCCGGTACGATAGATGAGTGAGAAGAAGGACTCACGTACGAAATGTAGTTTTATAACGTTTCGGCTGGTGGGCCAGCCTTCGTCAGAATGCTGACGAAGGCTGGCCCACCAGCCGAAACGTTAATAAACTACATATCGTACGTGAGCCCTTCTTCTCACTCATATATATATATATATATATATATATATATATATATATATATATATATATATATATATATATATATATATATATATATATAACCACTAAATCAGGAGAATGTTCGGCACAAGATAGACATTTACTATCATCGCTGCGACCGGGGCCGCAGGAATACTATCTCGATGTAAAATCCATTGCTTCATCAATTCAAATAGCTCATACTGTGTATATAGTGATGTCAGGTTACAGTATAGGAACCGAAACTAGCTTTTAAAACATGTAGTAATAAAATTTTCAGGGCGCACCCACACTTGTACCACGGCTTCACTCTTGACCAATGATTTACCCTCCAGCAATTCTTTTTTAAACCTCCTTGCTTTAACCCCGCTTTCTTCCTCCGTCACGCGCGCTGGCCCCTCGGTCGGAGCTCGTGCGTATGCAGGGCTGGCCCGTGCAC
The DNA here is from genome assembly GCF_013339695.2 of Rhipicephalus sanguineus. NCBI lineage: Eukaryota > Metazoa > Arthropoda > Arachnida > Ixodida > Ixodidae > Rhipicephalus > Rhipicephalus sanguineus. The sequence continues at coordinate 70,975,518 of NC_051179.1, read as the reverse complement.
TGCGGCTGGCTTCGCTTGTCCTAACGGGGCTGTCGGTGTTTCGCTTGGTTCGCGACGCCTGCAATGCACAGAGTGGTGTGCGTAGCACTCGAGCGCTGGCAGTTTCTGTGGCAATATGTAACGAATGTTACGTTGCTACAACTGCGGATAACACAGTTGGCGTTGCCCCAACCCGGCAGTATCGCAATCTTCGGTGAATTTTTTCTACTATGTCATACTACTATGACATACTACTATGACTAATGTACTATGACTATGTCATACTATGCCTTCCCAACGCTTGTGCGAAGTGACAGATGATCTTAAGCTTCATAAGAAATTTTCAGTAATTTCTAATTGCATTAAGATTCAGTTATGCACGGCCAGCGATACTTCCTCACTATGCCCCGGTTCGACACATTTGCGCTTGCTTGGTTTAAACGTTATGGCTGCTTAAGTAATTAAGTTTTTTTAACAAGAAAGTGTTTTATGCCGGGGTCCACCACGGCTCCACTGACGTATTTCCGTCACGGATATGACGTTCTAAAATATAAAGACTAACAGTGGGCAAAGAAAAACACCAGAAGAAAAGGTTCCGTCACCTGGAATCGAACTTACGACCCCTCGCTCCGCAGCGCGCAGCGCGAAACGATTCGGCCACGCACGGATGAGAGAAATGCCGGTTATGGGGCAACTGAGTCGCATGTTTATTTTATTCTTGTTTTCCTTTCCCGATTGCTTAGATTATTTGGCGCAAAACTTCACTCTTTTCTCGAGCGATCATAAATATAAAATAAGGTGAAGAAATAGTTCAATTTCACACTTAGTCAACTAGCCTCTATCAAACGCGCCAGTAACATTTTCCTATAGATATAGCAACGACGGCAATGGGCAATCCCCCAGTGTGGGTACGAGCCATATGTGAGAGGACATTATCATTGCCATCACTCTCCCAGTGTGAGTATGTGCCAGAGTGATGGGACAACAACAACAGCTGCGAAAATTGACCAAGGCATCCGTAGTGAAATGCGATACGCATACACCTAGCTGATATCACCGTGTCTTGCTTGCAGCGCATGAAAGACAGCGGGCGTTCGTATTATCACTTATTCCCTTGGCACTATTGTCGTGAGGGTTATCTAGTTCGTCCTCATGAGAGACAGAGGAGGCCGAAAGCACGCAGCTAATGCAGCCACAGCGCCACCCGGTGCATGCATCCATAATCATTACTTACCACTCTCTGCGACTCCGCATTATCGATGGGTATAGTCCGGCGGTTGACTGAACACCATCTGGCGAGTGTATGCGCTTTCAAGGCGAAAGCCTTAGACGCGTCATAAAACTCGAAAATTGAGCTTCGGCATCGGCGTCCCGCGGCGTCGGGCACAGCACGAGTGATGTAAAATATCATCATCACGTGATGACGTCACAAACCGGGAAAATTTGTGACGTCCTTATGACGTCATGATGAAGTCATTGTGATGTGACGTGATGTCATCTGAGGACGTCATCACATGATGTCGTAGCTTGGTCAAAGCTGGGCCTATCCCGGGTGCAGTGCAAAACCATGTGAGGTACCTTCGGTCTCGGAGGCAGTGCAAAACTACGTTAGGTGCAGAAAGCTTTCGGATAGTGGCGGCGTAGGATCAATATATCCACAGAGAAGACGAAGAATATGGCTTTCGCCTTCGAGTCGTCTTGAATGAACGCATAAGGGATCCTCTGAGTTTCTTTTTTATACAACAAACGAACACTCGCCAAAGCTGGAACAAAAACAGTTTTATGACGTTTAGAGGCCCCTACTGGTCTCCAAACGTCACAAAACTGTTTTTGTTGAAACTGTACGGCGAGTGTTCGTTTTATGCCATGACGAAATGCATTATAGATGCAATACTGCACTCAGTGCGAAAACTCTCCTGTGCTATTTCAGTTTCCTTTCTTTCTTTTCTTTTTTCGTGTCGTAAAAACACATAACACAAAGCGAGCAAGAAGGCATCCCTCGTCTTTCATATTCTAGTACTACTTAAACGGCCCCTAAACCACTCTGAGTGGTTTCTTTTTCGCCTTCACTACCCTATCTACAGGCGCTACCTCTTCCCCGCCACTTATTTCTTCATAAAAGACTTAGACGATGCCAGCAATAAGCGCCTATCAGGATTTCGCGCTCTTCAGCTACACGCTGTTATCTCCGCTTGCGCAGTCGAAAACGCACAAAACTAACTAAAATCAGATGATCGCGCACGATAATCACGCGAGGCGAGGCAGAACTGGGGTGCGACTGCATGGCAAAGCAGGGTAGGAGTCAATTCACAACTGATATCTCGCGTATATGGACCAATCGAGAGCTTATTTCCTCATGACGTCACGTGAAGAGACTGCTGGCGCCAAGAATTGTGCCGGAGGGATGTGAAACGCCAGGAGAGAGAGAATAATGCCATCGTTCTTTGTGTTTTGAGGTGTTGTTTAGGGACCCTTTAATATTAAAGTTCATTGCGTTACTGAATGCACGTGAGTCGACAGAGCTGATGTGATGTCTGGATGAATATTTCGCTTGCTAATTAAAGGAGCACTGACAAATTATAATTGGTGTTGCTTACCCGCCACGGTGGTCTAGTGGTTATGGTGCTCGACTGCTGACACGAAAGTCGCGGGATCGAATCCCGGCCGCGGCGGCCGCATTTTCGATGGAGACGAGAATGCGTGAGGCCCGTGTACTTACATTTATGTCCACGTTGAAGAACCCCAGGTGGTCTAAATTTTCGGAGCCCTCCACTGCGGCGTCCCTCATAATTCTGTCGTGGTTTTGGGACGTTAAACCCCAACAATTATTATAAAGTTTCTTGCGTTATAGTTGGTTAGGTAGCGAGCTCATGGCTGATCTCACAATTTGGACCACAGGTGGATCTACCGGTTCCCAACAAGATCAGCTGCAAGAAGCGGTGCGAACCACTGAACAATACCTTACAACATGTGGTCTTTCGTGCGCACCAGAAAAATCAGAACTCTTGATATTACGGAGACGCACCCGAGGCCGCCGGCCGCAAGAAATCCCAGATCCTGAAGTGACGCTTGGGGGAATCAGCATTACAAAAGTCTCTACTCTGCGTATCCTCGGCCTTCTTATTCAGAAAGATGGTACTGGGGGAGCCGAACTGGAAAAGCTGCAACGAACAGTTCAGCAAATAACGCATCTTATCAAGCGAGTTGCAAGCAAACGCCATGGACTCAAAGAGGAGGACTGCATCGCCATGATTCAAGCGTTGCTCACAAGCACCATAACCTACGGGACTCCATACGCGGACATGAAGAACGGCCAGCGACAGAAGGTGAACATCCTCATCCGCAAAGCTTATAAAATTGCCACGGGACTCTCACCAACCACATCCACGATGAAACTCCTCCAGATGGGGGTACACAATACCTGGGAAGAGTTAATTGAAGCGCAAAGGGTTAACCAGTTGGAAAGACTAAAACTTACAAAAACGGGGCAGGCACTTTTAAAGAATCTTGGCTATACAGTGGAAAAAGCAGCACACCTGCCTCAGTGTATTCCCCAAGAAATCAAAGATAAAATATTTGTGTGTCAACTACCAGGAGAAGTAAAGAAAGCCCTAAAGGGAATGCAAAGAGGCAAAGCAGCTGGTGAGGATCAGGTAACGTCAGACCTGTTGAAAGACGGTGGAGAGATTATGTTAGAGAAACTGGCCACCCTGTATACGAAGTGCCTCTCGACGGGGAGGATACCAGAATCTTGGAAGAATGCCAACATCATCTTGATCCATAAGAAAGGGGACGTCAAGGACCTGAAAAATTACAGGCCCATAAGCTTACTGTCCGTCGTCTACAAGCTATTTACAAAAGTAATTGCTAACAGAATTAATACGACATTAGAGTTCAATCAACCAAGGGACCAGGCAGGATTTCGTACAGGATTCTCAACAATAGACCATATTCATACTATCAATCAGGTGATAGAGAAATGCGCGGAATACAACCGACCCCTATACATAGCCTTCATAGATTACGAGAAGGCATTTGATTCGGTGGAGACATCAGCAGTCATGCAGGCACTGCGGAATCAAGGCATCGACGAAGCCTATATAAACATAATGAAAGAAATCTACAGCGGATCCACAGCCACTATAGTCCTCCATAAAGAAAGCGACAGAATCCCAATAAAGAAGGGCGTACGGCAGGGAGACACGATCTCTCCAATGTTATTCACCGCGTGTTTACAGGAGGTTTTCAGGGCCCTAGATTGGGAAGAGTTAGGGATAAGAGTTAATGGAGAGTATCTCAGTAACCTACGATTCGCTGATGACATTGCATTGATGAGTAACGCGGGAGAAGAATTACAGCTCATGATTACTGAACTGGATACGGAAAGTAGAAGAGTAGGTCTGAAAATTAATATGCATAAAACTAAAGTAACGTGGAACAATCTTGGCAGAGAACAGCGCTTTGCGATAGGTGGCGAGACACTGGAAGTTGTAAAGGAGTACGTCTACTTAGGACAGGTAGTAACCGCGGAGCGGAACCATGAGAGTGAAATAACTAGAAGAATAAGGATGGGTTGGGGCTCATTCGGCAAGCATTATCAAATCATGAATGGTAGTCTACCACTATCCCTCAAGAGGAAGGTATATAACAGCTGCATCTTACCGGTACTTACCTACGGAGCAGAAACCCGGAGACTTACAAAGAGGGTTCAACTTAAATTGAGAACGACGCAGCGAGCGATGGAAAGGAAAATGATAGGTGTAACCTTAAGAGACAGGAAGAGAGCAGAGTGGGTCAGGGAACAAACGGGGGTTAAGGACATCATAGTTGAAATCAAGAAGAAGAAATGGATATGGGCCGGGCACGTAGCACGTCGGCAGGATAACCGGTGGTCATTGAGGGTAACTGACTGGATTCCAAGAGATGGCAAACGCGTGAGGGGGAGACAGAAAATTAGGTGGGTAGATGAGATTAAGAAGTTTGCAGGTATAACGTGGCAGCAGAAAGCACAGGACCGGGTTGATTGGCGGAACATGGGAGAGGCCTTTGCCCTGCAGTGGGCGTAGATAGGCTGATGATGATGATGACCCAGGAACATGCACCCGGAACACGACAAGGGAAGACGACAAGCACGAGCACGATTGTTGCAGCAGAGGCTCGCGAACTATAGCAACAAAGAGAGCGTGCGTTACACGGATGCTGCTAAGTATCGAGGGGTAAACAAATATATAGCTAGCGTGGTGGATGAAACAGGTAGGGAACTCGCTGCCGCTTCGACACATGCAAATGACGCAACTACCGCAGAAGAACTTGGCATTGCGTTAGCAATAAGTACAAGTTCTTCTTCAGTAACCATAGTGACGGATTCGCAAGAGGCATGTCGAAGATTTCAAAAAGGATCAATAAGTAAATCAACCCTTCGAATCCTCCTAAAGTGCGACTTCGAAGATGCAAGTATCCTCTGGACACCGGGGCACGAATCCCTAGCGGGGAACCGAGCGGCACATGCCGCAGCCCGAGAGCATACACACCGGGCTACTCCGCAGCGATATTCGGACTCCGAAAACGAAGAGGAGCCAATACCAAGAAAGTACTCCGACATACTCGCGCACTACAGGAAGCAACGACGCCACTATCCAGCGGCTCATAAAAGGCTTACTAGAGAGGAAGCAGTGACTTGGAGAAGGCTACAGGCGGGTACCTACCCGCACGGTACACTACTCCACGCAATGTACCCCGGCAACTTTAACAGGCACTGTACATACTGCCCGGCCTCTGCTAACACCCTGTACCACATGGTATGGGGATGTCGCAACAACCCAAGTATCCCGCCCATAGACGAACTGAACGTGGACGAAAATCCGGAAGACCAGTGGGAGGCGCTGCTGACGTCCACGAACCCTGAGGACCAGGGGCCGAATTCACAAAGCTCACTTACGAGCAAATTGTCGCGTAAGAGAAATTTTGTCGCGTAAGTCTATTCACGAAGCGAAAAAAACGTCGTAAGAGCCGTCGTTATCACATCGGCCGCTGCGGTAAAGCGCGCTGCGACTGTCAAGGAGCATGCCAGCGATGGTGATGCAGTTGCTATATTTGGTGACGTCACTGAAAAAGGCTCGTAAGTGGATTCACGAAGCAAAAAAATTGCGCAGAAACAGCGTGGCTACGAGGAAATCCCAAGAGTGGTCCGGACCACTCTTACGAACAATATGGCTGTTTAGAACGTTCAAGTGCGGCGGGTAGCTGGGTGCCGCGGCTGATTTTAAGCTAATTCACGGCCATGTAAGGCTACTTGATGATTGCTGGTACGTTTTAATTTATTTCGGCGCTTTGAGTTTCGTGTGTTCTTTCGCTTGTACGCTATGGACAGTATTGGCACTCGCAGTCGTCCAATAACCTGAGAGTCGCAGTAATTAAAGAAGCCTATTGGGTGTCAATGGCGAAAAAGTATGCATGCAAAGGCTTGTGATTGGATTAATACCAAAGTTCTACATGAAAGGTCGATGAAGTCGAAAGCGGCGCGGTATTTGGTCAACATTTTTTTGTTATGTTGTTGTGTTGCGTCCTACTTCCTCCAATGAGACGTCCAACTTATGATGATGTACGCAGCATTGGTCGAAATTACCACCAAAGAGGATCGAGGAGCACATCAGCTGCACGTTATTAGAAATAAAATTGAGCGGAGCATTTCAGTTAGCCGTTATTAAAGCCTATTACGTGATTCCATAACTTGTCTAGTTGGATTGGTTTTAACTGACCAATAGGCACGATCTCCGAAATGCAGCTGTCGCTATGCACTTTGGGCCGATCCAGAGCGAGCTCGTACATTGCAAATCACGGCATATTATAGATGTGCGTGATTATGCATCAAATCACAAACAAATCGAGCTTTTCGACCTTCATTGTTCGGAAACCGAAACGGAACGCGTTTATATGGCGAGTAGTCAGAAATAAATGGCTCCAGTAATTTGAAATGACATCGAAAATAAGTGCGAATGCTCACGATTCTCGAGTATAAACAAACCTTTGCCGAATTCATGTCCCTTTGATTATTAACTGCCATTTAACTTGGCGTGAGAATATCAATTAAAGGTGGCTTCACCCACTTCATATATGTATTTTGTTCTCATAAGCGTCAGCGCGACCTGGAAATCATCGCGTAGACAAGGCGGAACCCCCGCTGCAGGCTCCTATCGTAGCAGACGACAAACGCTAGCAGACGACGGCTTGGGCGAGAGGCGCAGCTTGTGATTGGTTGGGAAGCAGTACTCTCCACATCAGGTCATCTTATGACGTTGACAAAACACTTCTTTCATCGCGCGCTCCTGTCGTGTTCGTCATATCTTCCCCCTCGCACATAAGAGAAATTTTTATCTCGCCGTGAAAAACGCGCAAGAGCTTTTTGTGAGCTCTCTTAGCGCTTGCCCCTGCTGCGCAGTTCGCGAAAACAACATGGCGCCGTAAACTGTGTGTGTCGGTGCCGATTTTCGCAAACGCTAGGGTTCCTTCAGCGTTCAACTGGATTAGGGTGCCTTGATGCCCGCGCGCTCCGCTGAGGGTGAGGACAGGCGCGTCGTCTGCTACGACGGCCGCCATTGCGAATCCCGCCGCAGCTCGGCAGCATGCGGAACGCGCTACACAAAGCGCTTGCGGTGCGCGGATACGTCCGGAAATAAGTGCACGCTAGTGAGCTTTCTCTTTTTCTTTTCTTTTTTGACGCTTGGGCAGCTTTTATTGCTGTTGTTGCCTAAATGTTTATTAAGGAAGCATGTAATTCATGTAAGCTGACGGCCTGTGCATGTGTTATGCGCTAGAGGTAGACGTACACTGTTATGTTGAAAACCAATCCTCTTCCTTACGCCGGAAACGATAAAGTCTAAAGCCTTACTTAATTTTCTCGTAAGCTCTGCATTCCAAATACACAAACAATCGTTTAAAGTATTTGTATGCATGTCAGCAGCAGCAGCATGAACACACACAATTTAGTGTTGCGAAGCTACCTAAGCGCGATTAAGGTGGCTCATTTTGCTAAGTTTGCAAACAATTTACTCGTTCATTATAAATGGCATCATACATATTGTACACAGAATAAAGGGCCGAGGGGCAGTATGGTGCGAATATCCTGCTAAAATCAAACGAAAGCTTCTTTATCATTATTATTGCTGACATTTCTTGCTCACAATCTGTAGCCGCTAATGTATCGGCACTCGAGTTGAACCTTGAGTCCTTATCGAAACGATGAATACGTTGTTAAGTAGTATGCCGTAAAACTTTGCATGCGCGCAGTATCAGTGCGTTTTCCCTTCATTTTGTATCTGCAGCTTCTTTTTCTGTATCTGCAGGTTTACTCGCATGCCCAATTCGATCCACATATCATTGAGTGTTTTCAATACTGTTTTACACTTTGTGCGGCAGATGCACGGCGTCGTTTATTTGTCTCTTTTAATAACATCTAGGGTTCTACTTGCCAGAACCATGATATGATATGAGGCACGCCGTAGTGGAGGGCTCCATGAATTTTGACCATCTGGTACCTGCACTGACATCGCACGGTACACGGGCCTCTATCACGGGATCGAACCCGTGACTTTCGGGTCAGCAGCCGAGCTCCGTCACTACTATACCACCGTGGCGGACGTCTTTTTTAAGGCGAAAGCCTTAAATGCCTCATCAAACGCGAAATTTGACCATCGGCGTTCCGCGTCTACGGCGTCAGCGTACCACGACGTCGGGGACGAGGGATGCAAAAAATCATCGTCACGTGATGACACCATCATATCCCCTTCAGTCACTGTGTACACAATTGTGTACGCGAACTTCGCAGGCGCGTCACACACCACGTGTTTCTTCAAACTGCCTGAAACTCAGTGTGAACATTCTTGCAGGCTTCCTGAGTGGGCAACTAGCGGTCATTTAATTTTATTGTGGTGCATAATGCTGTAGAGGATCACTTTGCTGGAGACACTACCATGTCAGAAGATTCTTCAACGTGCCGCGCTCCAGGACCGACGTCAAGAGTATTTTTTTTCTCCGCTCGAAATGAATGCAACCAAAAACAAACTGTGCATGCATTTCGGTCCTAATAGTTGATTTTTTAAAGAAATTATTAAAGCTGACTGATGGCAGAATAATTAGATAATGAGTTATAAGCTAATTAACATTAATTACTGAAACTCTCAAAAAACAACACATTACTTCATTTTCTTTCTTGGAATGTAATACTGAGTGCTTTCGAATTCAACCACGCGAGTTTGACGCACCTGCATACAGTGTATCATAATTCGTGACTGAAGGGGATATGACGTCATCATGGCTTCACAAATTTGGCGTGACGTCATATGATGCCGTTATCGCATGACATCGTAGCTTGGTCAAAAGTAGGCAGATCACGAAGGCAGTGCAAAACCAGGTGAGGTGCCTCCGATCTTGGAGGCAATGTGTGTGCGCAAGAAACGGACTCGGAAGAAGATGGCTTTCGCTTTCGAGCCGTCTTAAGCGAACGCATAAGGGAGCCTGTGAGTTTTTATTTCATTAACTGGTTTTCCACGACGTACTCATTGTACAACTTGACTTCGTTTCTTGTATTTTTTTACTGACATAACGTGTCTACTGTAAACAATGCTTCCCCGTCTTCTTGTTGTTTTCATGCGTCTTCTTTGCATAGACGCTTCGCGAGAACTGTTTGTATGCGCATTCCGGTATGCGCCTTCAGGGCTTACATTATTAATAAATAAATTATGCTTGCTCAAAGAAATAAGATACTCAGTGTGTGTGTGTGTGCGTGTGTGTGTGTGTGAGTGTGTGCGTGCGTGCGTGTGCGCGTTATTATCCAGTGTATAGGCCATTTATTTGTGCGCATTAACGCTGCGCTGACAGAAGCAATTACACAAATAAAACGTAGATTACATAATAAAACACAACTTCCACTAGTCAATTCACAGAGATCGTAAATGATTAAAAAAACAGGAACTGCGTAATTTTTTTAAGACAGGACGAAAATGTAACCTTGAAACACAGAAACAGGGAAGGATAAAAAACATTTAACTGCACACATACATACATGGGCATCAGACCAGCACAGAAGGCGTACTTGAAACACGGAAAGAAATATAAAAGCAAGAATCCGCCGTGGTTTTAGTTATGGTGCTTGACTGGTGACCCGAAGGTTGCGGGATGGAATCCCTGCCGCAGCGGCCCCATTTCGATGGAGGTGAAATGACAGAGGCCCGCGTACTTAGATTTATGTGTACGTTAAAGAACAACAGATGGTCAAAATTTCGGGAGCCTTCCACTATATACGGTGCCCCTCATAATCATATCGGTGTTCTTGGGACGTAAATTCTCACAAATAATTATTATTAGGAAAAAAGAAGGATCTGATCTGCAGGCAAACACGCATAATATATTCCATGATACATTTCAAATCACAAAAATAGCGAAAGCAAAAATCAAAGGCAGGTACAGGACCAACCAAGTGCAGTAAAGAATGTTTGCGAAGTAAAATGCAGGATTCATGCACACGTGAACCAAAGCATTTTGAGCATGTAGCTGATATCAGTGTGTCCATTTATTACGCAAGGTTAACACCGGCAGCATTATTCTTGCATGTGCATTCGAAATACCGGCCGGAAACGTACGCTGCAAGTGCATAATGTGTTCTTCGGATGCCGCTTGTCACGTTTGATTTTTACTGTCCAAAGAAACCTAGTATCTTCTAAAACGATAGAGCTCCCAGCGTTTCTGGAATGATTGGTGCACTGCGGCACGCAACACCCGGCCATGGTGACGGTAGCGAGCGCATAAAACTGGAGGGAAACGAGCACCGACCTAAAGACAGCCCGCGCGCCACGCACAAGTAACCGGGCGGGGGATTCAAAATGGCGGCCACGCTGCCGCCAAAGCCGAGAAGGCGGCATCTGCCCTTTCAAAAGCTGACACCACTCTAAGCGGGGGCGCGCGCATCGAGGCACTCTAAACTGGATGTGCTGTGAATACCGCTGCTTTTTCGGTGCGCGCAAGCCGTGTGAAGACCGACGGCAGTGTCTCTTGGTGTGCGGTGAAGCGTATCGAAGCCTGTGCCTCGGTGTGTTTATGAAGCGGGGATCGGCGCCTGTGTACCGACGGTAACTAGCACTCGAGGAGCCTGCAGTGCGTGTTTGAGTGTTGGTAACAGTTCGTTTGCTTCGCTTTCCAGTGTCTCAGTAAGGTGCAGTGCGGCATTTCGAATTGACAACATTTCGGCACGTTACTTGAGTGATTCCGTGCTCGCACGGTAACGCATGAACTACGACTACGCTCTGTATTTGGTTCTTGCATCGCCACGGGTTAGCCCGTGCGCTTCTATTTTCTTGTAAGCAGTCCAGGCAAATGCGGTGTTCGGGAGTGAAACGATGTGCGTTGTGAACAGTGGTGCTGTGTTGACATTTCCAAGACTTGTGAAGAGGCTGTGCCCGTGTGACAGAAGATTAAAAGCGTTGATAACCGTGTTTCGCCCTACGAAGTTGCGATGGTGCTTTATGAGGGCTTTAAGGATTTGGCGCTGGGCTTGGCGCTTTCTTTTTTAACTCGTTTGTTCTCCTTGTTGTGATAACTGTAATCCGAACGTCATAGCGTGTCGAACCGAAGTCGCGCGCCGAGACATTCTGCTGTAAATGTGGCTGCTTTGGCAGTGCGCCTTGACTGTTCTCCGGTGAAAACTTGGACTTGTACCTGGCAGCGAAAGCACGTGGACGTCACGCTTGGCTTCGGACAGAACACACTTCTCACTGGTGCCTTGCCTTGGATGAAGTCGTAGACCAGCACCGGCTAACTACAGGTTTTCGAGTCCATCTGTCCTGTCGTTTTGCACGGCACTGGAGCCTTGACTACAGCGGCCCACGGCGATTGGTCACGCTTCACCAGTGGACGTACACGTCTTGCTAGCCTTGCATTTCTACGTCAACGGCAGCTTCCAGTCCACAGACGTCTTTTGCCTGTGGCTGCAGAGCACATTCGATTCCCGATGACGCTGACGGCTGCTAATATCGTTGTGCCATCGGTGAGTTGAACTTGCGCAACTAATTTCGTTGTTATTCGTGTAGCGCTATAACGTACGTTTGTAAGTTTTTCATCCCAGCAGATGTAATGTCACCCCATGTTAAGTTCCAGTACGAAAAATGTACTACTACCGCTTTGTATATACGTATATATGGCCAATATACATATATTCGAATATGAGCAAGTACACCAGCAGTGTTTATGATTTGGGTTAAGCAGGTTATTATCTGGTCATTAAGAGGAGCCTGTCTGTTTACAACGCTTGATAGTTGAGAGAAAAATATTTGATGCGAATTTATTCTCCAGGAGCCATGTAGCACTTCTTCAGGGATTCCCTTTATATTGCAAAATTACTTGTATAGAAGATTACTGCTGTGGCAGCACTATACTTTACCAGGACATATATATATTACGGTATGTAAAGCTTACATGGGGCTTCAGTTTGTTGCAGATTGAATATGGCATATTTGATAGCTTTGACTAAGTGATAGTTTTTGTGCTACTGCCAAATATGTATTAAGAGCGCTTTCAATGGTGGTTTTTTAATATATCCTGTTTGGCCTCTTCACAGATCGCAGACTTTCGTAAGGTCCTGGAATCCATCGATTGCAAGCACTGGCAAATCAAGCCACCTTATGACTTGGAGCACATGTACTGAAATAGGAAGGACTTGTGCCCCCTAAATGTACAAGTCTTTTGCAACGGTAGGGGTGTCATCATCCAGCAGACCTTAAAGGGGCCTGGAGGCACGCATGGCAGCCTCATCTGGATGGACTGTGCTCTGCCTGGGAGCTTCAAGGGCAGAAAACTGCCTAATGGCTGGTTGCTAGGTTAGTTTTTTTAAAGTACAGATGGTACAGTAAACACCGGTTAATGTACACACCTTCACAACCCAAACATTGTTAGTAACAGTGGATGCTTGTATTATTTTCACACACCAATGCTAATTGGACACTTAAGGAGAAGCAAACTATGATGGAATTGACAATGTCGCAAGTGTAAAGTCTGCAGCTTATGAATTTTACTTCATACATGTGAGACTGGAAAGTTGTGCTTTTGAAATAGCACAAATACTTTTATTGCTTATTGAGCTCTTGTGCTTGTGATGCACTCACTGTATCAAGTGCTCTGTATGGAAATAGCAAGTGGGTGAAAATCGCCTGGCTGTTCGCAACATGCAGGGAGAAAGAGCTCAGGCAACACAGGAGCAGTAAATGCGCATTTTTTTAAAAAGCTCATCTTTTTTCAATGTTGTTGCATATGTTGCATTTCTGTCGTACATGTTCTCAGCACAATTGCATAGTCGCACGGTTATTTCTACAAATCGTATTTGACCTGAGTACACGCTTGTTGATCTCTGAAGGTGACTCTCCCTATGCCTGAGAGCCATGGGTGCTCACCCTCCTGTCCGTGGCTGGCCCAGCTAAGCAGCAGTGCAGTGCAGCCCCCACCCATGCAAGACAAGTCATACAGTGCACCTTTGGTGTTCTGAGCACGACACAGCATATCCGTCCGGCATGGCATTGACAGCAACAGTGATGATGGTGAGTGTTTGTGGAAACCATAAGAGCCTATTAACATGCATTTGTGGATTATGAGTGCGTTTGCTGCTCACAATCATTTCTCCTAATCAAGTGCATTTTTTTTTTCAAAGTGTACTTTTGGTAGGAAAAACGGCTTTGAGAAACAAAAACACACATAATCCGCAAGTGCTTTGTTCTTTCTAGTCTTCAAAATTGTTCCTGCACACTGTATGATGACGTGGCTATGTTAGATAACGTTAAAGTGATGAACAATAGCTGTTGTCTTGTAACATAGCAATACATGAGTACACTCTAAGAAAAAATAGAGTATTTTTTAGTATTTCTGCCACACAACAATAACGTAATCTTGCTTGCTCGGGTTTTCTTTTTTGAAAACCTGGCTCTTGGCACTTTCCTATCAAGAATGTTGTCACTCTAATGACGCGCGGTGGTAACGCGAGGAAAGTACGTGAGATGGATGACGATTGTAGTTGTGGGGTGGCAATACTCCCCAAATACTTCATTTTTTCTTAGAGTGTAGCACAGTGAACTCATTTTGTGGTCGGCTTCTTGCACCTAGTGTAAAGTCGAAATAGAAGATACTTTATTGGCTTATGTCTCACTATTAGGCAGAAGTTTGTTGCCTTCAAAATGAACATCGTAGTTATATATTTATATCATAAAATATTTTTTCAAAGACTTCATTGTTGGTGGCTCTATGTTCAGACCTTTTTTTTTTTTTTTAATATTTCTTAATACTTGTCATCGGCTTCTGAAAATACGAGAGCTGGAGTTTCTAGCACATATCAGTAGTCCAGTTTTACGCATAGCACGGTTGTAACAATCATCTGCATTTTTCTATGTTCCAGCAGTACCACGGGATCAGGTGCCTCACTGTCATCTAATTGTACGGTGTATCTCGGACAAAACGCACAAGGCCAACAAGTAGACAGCGACTACCAGTGACTGTGTCCTGCTGTTCAATGTGCACGTCAACAGACAGAATGCATTGTGATATCCGGAACAGTTTGAATTGTATGGTGAGAATCTGCACAGCTGCAGTTTAATTGTTGAGCAGTGCATCATTCAGCAATTCCTTGCACTTGAGGATTCAAAATTAATTAAATTTTGCATTTAATATACAAAACCTTGACATTAATGTACAGCACACTGTAGTAGTAGTGTGCAAATTAATTTCGGCTACCTTGAATTTTTAACATGCTCGTAAATCAAAGTGCATGTGTGTCTCTGCATTTCACTGCCATTAGAAACAGCAGCCATGGTCGGCAACCAAAACCGTGTTTTCATGTTTGGTAGTGCAAGAATGAAACCATTGAAGCGGGTAATTTTGCACTTGGTCGATATAGTCGTTCAGGATACGCGCATTAGTATAGCACAAATGATTTTCTGTTTATATAAGCTCTGGAAAGTCCTTCTCCACGGATTATTTAGATGCAAGAGGAGCGTCACTATTCCTAGTACGTCCAACAAGTTTTAGCACCTGTGTAATGTTATCCCGTCGCCTGTCTGTCCTCTTCAACAGTCACCCTGTCTGCATGTACTGTGTAAGTTTTAATTTTTTTTCATATAGTGTTTGTTGCCATAGGTTTCTCCATTATGTAATTGTATACTCTGCAAATAGTTTATCATCTATGCAGCTTTGCTCATTTTACTGCTGAAAGTATTTATTGCTTTTTGTAGGGTGATTATAGCATGCATTTACTTATGCCTTTTGTTGCGTCTGTACAACGGTTTAGCCTGAAGAAGGCTGTTGGTATACTCTAATCTTGAAACTGGCGACTTCAAACAAATTTCTAGGCTGATAACCATTACTACTATCATCAGATAAGCTGTGATTGCTCCATGAAAATGTATTTGAGATTCTGTAAACTGTGCCAGGTAAATGTTTTTAAATTATTTTATTGTTGTCCATGTTTTATGCGCCTGAAACATAATTACTTCATCGTGGTACATTATAAAATGCTATTCTGCACATTTCTGCTGATAAACATTGCAGCTGAGGCCAGCAGCAAGATATACATGCAAGGCACTGAAGCTTCACATCACATGCCTTGTCCAGAAGTGCATTGAAATTTTTTTTCGAGCAGAATGAGAGACTGCTATACAGCAGTCTCTCAATGTGCACACTTCTAAACCTTTTTGAGGAGTGTTTTCAGGAGAAGCAATAGGGTCTTGACATGTCAACAACAGCATTTTTTTGTACCGAGGAGCTTAGTAACAGCGAATTGTTTTATTTATGTATTGGTCCAGAATTTGTCCGACCTGTGCCAATTTTTCAGCCCACGTCACCTAACATGGCTTGTTATAGTGTTGTCAATGTGCCCGACTATGTAAATAAACTATGTGTCATATTGCAGACATGTACGAAAATGGGATGCATTGCGCTTTTCCTTGGCATCACATTGTCAGGGGCTCTTTTCTTATATATCGTCGTGGGCTGCCGCCCACCAAATGTATAAAAATTGCTTATGAGTGGGCAGCAGCAGGAACTATGCATCAAATTGTTCCAGGAGGGTTCGAGAAATGCCGAGTTGGCACATAAAAGTGGTGAGAGATTTCTCTCGTACGTTACTGCCTTGAAACCACATGTGCTCAAGACTGAGTGTATCAGCATTGTTGTTTTATAGCAGTTCATCCTATTAACTACACCTCAACGTATGTATGTATGTATGTATGTATGTATGTATGTATGTATGTATGTATGTATGTATGTATGTATGTATGTATGTATGTATGTATGTATGTATGTATGTATGTATGTATGTATGTATGTATGTATGTATGTATGTATGTATGTATGTATGTATGTATGTATGTATGTATGTATGTATGTATGTGTATGCATGTATCTTAAACAAAAACTTACGTTATTTGTTACTGTAACTTTTATAAGAATTTTACTATTTGCTTTCTAGTTCTCCTTTTTCAATCTCATTTTCATTTCTCAAGTATGTTTCCTACTGTGCAAAAATGAATGTAACCTTACATAAAATGTGTGCATTCAAACAAGATGTTTCATTTTCCAACGTACAGTTCTGAGCAAGAAGTTGAAAATTATGCAACCAACCAGCAAAAATAAGTTTATAGGACAGTTCCTCTGTGTAACATTGCTTCTACAGATTGCGTTTGTCGAATATGTAGAATAGAGTAGTCGACTTCAAACCAGCATAACCAAGCTTTCGCTCGTGGCTGTACATACTTCTACATATGTGCGTGGTATTTCTACGTATTGTCATACCTGTTGCCAATTACTATTTAGGGCACAAAACTAGTCAAGCTGAATGCGCGGATTTTTGTCTGTCCACCTGTCATCTATACTTTAACTGCTGTTGATAAAGAATAAACTCGGGTTTAAAATTTTCAAGTACTTACAAAGGGAAGAGTAGCCCTTAATGATGACGCAAATGAATTTGCCGTAATTTTTTCGCAGGCCTACTGCTTTGCCCTCTCCTCAGAACTCGATAGCCTGCTGGAGTTCTTTAGAACCATTGACAGAGGCATTACACGGAGCTGCGCAACACGACAGAGACCGAGAGAGAACACACATCACTGTGTGTGTGTCTTTTCTCGCTGTTCCTGTCGTTTTGCGCTGCTGCGTGGAATGAATGCCACCCAACTAGCACGGAAACATGTCCCGACAAAGGCAGTCATCTTGGCCGCAAGCAGTTTGGCCGCCGCGTGTCTATTGATGTTCTTGAAAACACCGTGATGTCTGACCGGCGCTCGAATAGCCAGAGTCGTGAAAAGTAATGCTCAGGTATGATAATTGGGTTTCGGGACTGGGCGCTCTTGTGATAGTAGTGGTTAGAGAAAAAAAAGGTAATCTTATTTCTGTGATTCGTGAGGGAGCACGGCGCAGCGTTTTTGGGTCTAAAGGGGAGTGAAAGAAGAGAGCGGAAAGGCCACGTTATCAAAAAAAGAGTGCCCGAAACACATACCCTCAGGCATTGCTATCTGTTTTTCCATAAAAAAAATACGTGAGTGCTTGGCGACACTGCGAATCGAACCCAGTACCTCCCGCATTGCAGCCGGACGCTGTAACGACTCGACCACCGCTGCAGTGTTTCGCAAGAGAGCTTGCCACTGTCACACTTACTTCATTGTATATATATTATCTTTCCCTCGAAAGACACCTAATGCAAAATGTCCGGCGAAAGTCGATCAAAAAGAGAAAAAAAAACTCGGGATCCGAGTGCATTTGCCTAAGGTGACTCGAAGGTTAAAGCCATTACGTGTGGTTATATTACCGTGCACTTTGTATCGAGTGCGACATCACTAATCAACTATCGCTAATTGACTGTCACTAATGTCACTTTCACTAATTGAATATTCCATTTGTTTCGATTATCGTCATTTAAATAAACTTTCACTAAACAAATCACTGCTCACTTAATTTGCTTCGATTCTTATATATAAGCACAATCACACTTTCGCTCGCTTTTCTATGGCTTTCGCTCCCATAGACGTTAGTAAGTAACGCGACCGCCGTCTTTTTTTTTTTTTGTTAATCGTGCAAACGCGCAGCACGCGCGCCCTGTGAATCCAGGCGCACGTGTAGTGATGTCACTTCAGGCCGAGACAACTGAACGCCACTTCTTTTATGTTTGCTCACGCAAACTCCGCAAGGACGAAGTGACTGCGCCGTCTTTTCTGAAAAGCATTAGCTCGTAGAAACCTCCCGACGAATCTTCCTCGTTTTACGCGTTCACATATCTAAGCGTATACGATCGCTCTGGCATTCCGGCCCTGTCAAAATGCTGCGGTTAATTGAACTTGCGGCATTACGCGCATCATGCCTTTGTTACTGCTGCTTTATATTTCTGTACAAACGTTCTCCGTAGGCTCAAAAGCCGCTCCTATGTCTTGTACTGAGATCTTTGTAGGAAATGCAACATTTTACGTCTAGCTACAAAACACCCTAATGGCAACCACCAAACCGTGCTCGAACATGCCTAATTAGTTGAGTGGCAGCGCAGCTTCATGAAAATGTAACTAAACTGGTTGTGTTAAACAAGGGGGGGGGGGACGTTTCGCTCACACCTTCAAACCTTCAATGTTTCAATTTATGCGTGGTTTTTAGATGCGGTGCATCTGGAGCGTTGTTCACCTGC
Organism: Rhipicephalus sanguineus; assembly: GCF_013339695.2. Lineage (NCBI taxonomy): Eukaryota > Metazoa > Arthropoda > Arachnida > Ixodida > Ixodidae > Rhipicephalus > Rhipicephalus sanguineus. The sequence goes on along the minus strand of NC_051179.1, from coordinate 70,956,848 downwards.
ACTTGACGAGATAGCACACGGACTATTAACGCCATCGAGCAACTAGATTTTGGTTAGCTATGGTCATCCATGAAACGCGAGCACTTGGCTTCGCGCAAGACCCCAGGACGTCTGCTGCAACGCGTAAGCGCTGTAGCAGACGCCCGGAACTGGCAGCTGAGATACAGCGAAAATCAGGCGAAAATACATTCGCTATCATCGTATACCCTCGATGCTAGACGCTTCGCGTGCTGCCTTGCTATCACCTGCGCGCACTTCTTTCTTTCCTTGTCGTTTCATCGGCTTTCGCGTTGCCTCCTTGCCCTCAAAAGTGGCGAGCAAGTTAAATTCGTACCATTGCTATCGTATTCCCTCGAGATACGAGAATTCGTGGCTAAGAAATTGCGCAGGCAAGAGAAAGCTTTGTGAATCCGGCCCCAGCTCCGGTTGGTGGACAGGGCTCGAGCGTCAGCTGCAAGCCATGGCTACCTGGAATGAGGAAGTCACCCACCTCTGGGCGAAGAGCACGCGCGCCTGGTCCCTCAATAAAGTTTAATTCTCTCTCTCTTGCGTTATATGAAGGTTTGGGACCTGAGAACCCTAGAAAAAGTACTGCCATGCCCCAGAGCACCCTTAATAACTTAATATAACGACTTTTCTAAAGATAGTGTCGCTTCCGGAGTTCATACGGTGTTCTTACGTGATGACTGCGAAGGTTATCACGTGGCAGCTGTGCGACGCGACGCTTTGGCGATCGCTCCGGCTCACCCGATCACGTCTTAAGCTTCTACTCGCTGAGAAAACCGATGTTGCATCGTAGAAGACTACCCAGCGAACCGGAGCGAGAGTCACATAGCCGCAATGTGCCACCACCACGTGATCGTCATCTGTGATATGACGGTTCCGGGAGCGAAACCTGAACCATCTCTAGGAAAGCTGTCATATTAAATTATTCTGGGATTTCTGAGACTCGGCAAGATCTTTTTTTTCTGTGGTTCTGAGGTTCCGGACCTTGCTCTAACGCTGGAAATAAAATGAAGTGATATGACTGCACTTTTGGCGTTTCATATAGAAACCTATATGACATCAACACGGTCACTCAATCTTTACACATCGTGGGTCGTACAGGATATGGTAAAGGAAAACGAAGGATATGAGTGTCAGGTATCGCCGCGTGCTTTTTCAGGTATTCCACCGCAAACATGTTATATGGTGTCGAATGGCCCCTAAAGAATTCACGTATTTTTCCAGTTTCTTCAGTGAACGCTTATTTGTAGTTTCATTAATTAAAGTGATACACAGTATCACCCGTTATCCTAAAACCAGCGAACGGGATTTAAACCTTCGCAAAAAAAGTTCCCAGAGCGCCGCAAGTATGCGATCAAATTTTCAAAGGTATAAGAAGCTATCAAAAATTTCAACGTCGAATAGCCTCAGCACCCACAAATCACACGAACGGCACCCCCTATGCGCTAAGGAACATTTAAAATTTTTACGCGTTTCGGTCGGCACACCCCTCTTCCTACTTCGCCAGGGAAAGAAAACTCTCACGTTGCGAAAGAACCTAACCTTACGCACCATATCTGTACTATTACGAGTGTGTGCAGTCAGTGCTAGCTGTGCCTACTTTCTAATTCTCCGAGTGGAAACGCAGGGCTTCACTTAACGAGAGAACCGTGTCGTGTTCGAATTCGAAATGGCGGCCTATATACACAGGGGGTGGCCGCTGTAATATGGCTGCCAAATCTGCGCTCCCGCCTACGCCGCTGCCGTAGGAGTATATAGCACACCTGGGCCGCCGTGTTTGCGGAAGGTGGCTGCATGCGCTGAGGGTCGTTAATCTTTTAAAACGTCGGCGCGCCCGGTTCATTAGCGAGCGCGTTCGGTCTCCTCTTCTTCGGCCTTCGCGTGACGTTCGCGCTGCCGGCCCGTATAGAGGCTAGCCGACTGAGCCGTCTCTGTTGACGTTGGGGATGAAGCATTAATCGGGAACCACCAGCATCGGATTTACATGAGATTAAACCTCTGCGTACGGAGCTGCTTGCGTGCGTGTGTGGGAGCAACCTCTCGGCGATTATGTTCAGGAAGTGCACTGCGCCGCGGTAAAGGACTTGGTACGGATTTAACGCGCGATTAGACACGGTTATAAAGAGTCGTGATTGGAATATAGGGAAGAAGAGCAGAGCGGAGTATAGAGCTCCTGCAACCACACGAATTCTTGTTGTCGTCGGCGGACGGGGTGTCACGTGTTATCCGCCATTTATGCCAGCAGTGTCGAATGAGTCGTGTATGTCAGTTCGAATATCACGGAAAGAAGGGAAATGAATCGAGGTGCCCATTTCTGTTGCACAGAATTGTACAAAGAAAACGAAGGGAAAAATAGGGAGCGTTAATAATTCGCAGTTTTTGATTGAAAGTGTAGATGATATAATATTAATGAAAATGAATGTGGACTAAATAATGATCTTAATGGTGAGCTTGAAGATACAGATTCGAAATAAACCAATGTACACACTTCGCTAACAAAAGAATCACTGGCGAAAAGAAGCATCTTTCGCGGGAGCAAGTTTCCGCCCTTCATTTACAAATTCCTGCGACACTAGTAGATAAATTTCGTCCTTCCGCAACAGTTTCGTTCTTGCATAGGATCCGCACACTTAAGCTTTGAACGATTTGATCGGTGATGGTGACATTAAAGTTTTACAGCCTTAAAATCACAAGAGTGAGGGTGCGGTCTTGTCCCATACAGCCATGGGACGAGACAGCACCAGGGCATAAAATGTTGGAAACATAGACTTTCTATGTAATAAGTGTAGATGGCGGAGATGTTTGTACATGCCGTAGGCTTACAGAGCACCCAACTCCGCACGACAAACAAGATAGATGAAATGGCCCACTCATGCATTATGCATACAACGTGCACTTTATACCAACGCATCTTCGTGCAGTTATGCACCGCCGCTTCACTTACGTCCAAATGCATTATTCATTTGAAAGGAGCTGGCCGCTACGTACACACGAGTCAGATTTCGTAATACCTCTAGAGGCCGAAAACAACGTCAAGGTGCTTATACACTCAAGTGATCGCGGACCTTTGCACAGATCTGAACACGATCATTGCAGTATGAACGACATGTACTTGGCATATAGGAGATCCAACTCTATGAGTATGATATCACGTATGATAACACGCAATCACGAGGCCTATCGGAATTCCGTGAAAGTCGCGATGAAGGTGGACGCTCACAAAAGGAAATCTGTCGATGATATATTATTATAGGCAGCAGAGTTACCAGTTCCGCTTAGAATGTTCGGGCTTTTTTTCTTTTCACCCAATTACCTGTAGAATTTCGCAGTCGCTTGTTACGATTTTCGGGGCTTATTCGCGTTTTTCCAGCAAATATAGTTATTTTTTGTGCTCGTCACGTTCACTAATGGTGCATTTGTTGATGGCTTAGGGTAACTGAGCGTGGAAGTCAAGCATACGCGTGAGGAGGCAATAAGCAACGCTTTTCATGCACTGGCAAACGTGCAATGGACCGAGTGGACACTACCCTGCAGATACTATGTTAAAGAGTAAATGTGCCTTCGTTCATGGTTGCGCATATTTTCGCTGTACAGCATAATTAATTTTTTTGTTACCATCCCTTCGTATTTCGGCGTCTTTTTTATTGTAGTTAAGAATATTTTCAAGAATGAGAAAATTTATTGAACTTCCGCTTCTTTCGGACTTCTTCGCAAAAGTCGAACCGCTTTTTTGGGCTTCCTTTGGGATGATTATGTGCTTGTTAGCTCGGGTCATCTGGCAACCGTGATAGGCAGAATCATTCTCTGCATCTATGTACTCTATCTAGAAAGCGGGATAGCTCATAGTAAGCAAACACCGGGTAAGTATTGTAACGACGCGGGATCGACGATCAAAAGGAGAACGACCAACAAATACGCTTTATCAGTAGCTGAAAAGACAGCAACTTCTTCGTCCCTGCACTGGGGCCAGTGTCCTCGCGCTGCTTCATTGTCGACGCTACTGGCACATACGCGCAGCAGTATGTTCAAGTAAGTTGCTAACTTACTGCGACAAAAGCGCTTGCATGTTATCTCTTCAGTCTAGAATAGCAGAGGTCCCTTACAGTCGGCTTGCGGTGACTGGGCAGGAAAACAGTTTGAGCGAGTTGCACTTAACGTCAGCGGTGAGCGGTCAATGGAGGCCCCCCTTATCGTCTTAGAAGCTTACCGTCTTAAGGGGAACCTAATGCTTCAGTGGTTGAGAGCGTAGGCTTCTATCCGCGCTGTTTTTTATCGCATCGTTTCTAGAGTGGAAGCATTTCCCTGTTTGTATTTGTCTTTCTTTTTTTTCGTCTCTTTAACTATTACTGTAGCCCTCAGTGCCCGGCAGATTCGGGTACAAAAGACCATTATCTCCTTTGTCCCCGATTCAGGCCTATTTCGCCCTCAAACATTGCTAGCAACTTTAAAAGTGGGTTTACGCTAAGCGTCGTTCTGCACAAATTCGTTCCAGCAGCGTACAAGCTGAAGTGGCACGGCAGCGTCGGTTCGCGGTAATGCTCAAGCGAATCGTTGCGGCCCCATGCGCGGCTACTGCGTCAGAATCGAAGAACAGCTTCGACACTGACAAATTCAGGGGCCGAATTCACAAAATTTCTCTTTCGCAAAAGCGTTTTCCGATTGGTCAGCCGGATTAACTAGTAATATGTCACGCATCGTGGTTGGTTGATATATTCTATTACGAAGATTTTTAGCCTATGACGTCTTTGTGAATGCGGGTCCTGTACTTATGGGAGTCAGTAGTTGCGTTTAGTCGTTATTAAACCGATCTTACGCAGTCTTTCGCGAATTCGATGATGCGGTATTCGGGACTCCGTGAGCGCCTTAAGCTTTCAGGCGCGTGCTTTTATTACAAGATAAAAAACGGTGACTCTTCCGAAAGTACGATGAACGCGATGGCTTCATGACTTCGAAGGAGCAGTAGTAGACGGTGATGATCAATTTATGATCAATCCATTTCTTCTTATCCTGTATTCACAAAAGCGTCTTAGACTAAGAAATTTTGTAGGAGAACATTTCAGCCAAACACGACGTGGGACATATCATTAGTGAAGTCGGCTGACCAGTAGGAAAGCGCACTTACGAAAGAGAAGTTTTGTGAATTCGTCCCCTTTTGTACATCCGTGGACTGTTTTTACCGCTGCCCGTGGCGCAGTGCATATACTTAGGCCTAAGTTGCTGTCGTTCGCTATCGCCATTGCGCACTGGACGCGTATGCCTCGTACGATGATGTTACGGATCTGTCGAAGACACTGCGCAGATTGTACAATGGCGGTCACTGCTTTCGTGCTATTCCACTCACTCACTCACTCACTCACTCACTCACTCACTCACTCACTCACTCACTCACTCACTCACTCACTCACTCACTCACTCACTCACTCACTCACTCACTCACTCACTCACTCACTCACTCACTCACTCACTCACTCACTCACTCACTCACTCACTCACTCACTCACAGGGGATAAACACGCATTCGTTAGAGTCTCGTTGGCATTTTATTTGTGTAATCTCAATACCACTATGCTTGTTTATTATTTCTGCACCTCGATTAAAAAAACGCCAGGCCTGCGCGGAAAGCGCAGCACAGTCACAGCGAAAGCTGGAAGAGCGGTATTTCTACGCCATAAATCACAATTTTTGTGAAGCTGGGAAGCACCTACAACGCCATTATTCGTCATTCTGCGCAGAAGCGAGGTTCCAGCTATACATCTGTAAGGCATTATGTGCACTTTGTTTACGCGACGACTGGTGACGATGAAGAATTGTGGCTCAGCCCTTTGTAATGGGTTGGAAGCTTTAAACGACTCACCAGTTGCGTAATTCGCATTGTGTGACGCCCGGTAGCTATTTCACTCTCCGACCATGCAATATAACATACGTTGACGTGAGAAAGAGGGACAGAGAGAGGGGGGAAGAACTGTATTGAGACCCTGAGGAAATGGATCATGGGCTTCCTTGGCAACCAATGCAAGTGCGCTTGCGAGGAACCCACTACGCTATAAATCATCATAATTTCTGTGAAGTAGGGAAACAGCCACTAGGCCATCTTTCGTCATTCAACGGAGAGCCGTGGTACCTGCTAAAAACATGTAAGGCATTATGCGCACTTTGTTGGTGTTGTGCCTGATCACGATGAAGAATTATTGCACAGGCCTTTGTAATGGGTTGGAAGCATCCAACAGCCCACTCGTTGCGCAATTCGCATTGTGTGACGCCTGGTTACAGAATTCGCGTTGTGTGGTGATGCGTGGTTGTTATTTCACTCTTCTACCACACTAAATTACATATGTTAATCTGGTTCCTTCCGGACATGAAGCCTGTATAGCGTCTTTTTTCAAGGCAGTTTCAAGCACCGGCACGGCTCCGAGGTAGAACACTGGGCTCCCACGCAGAGGGCCCAGGTTCCAACCCCGTTCCATCCTGGAAATTTTTTCTTATTTCGTTTTTTTTTCTTATTTCGAGCGATAGTGGTTACGGACACCGGCGGCGGCGGCGGCGGACAACTACGGCGCCAAAAACGGCCGTTGAAATGATCTCATAACAGCTTTCGCTGTAAAACCACAAACAAGTTCTCATGCATACGTTCGTTCTCACTCGATGTAGTTCATGTGCAACGGCACCGAGTGAACGAAAGTAGGGGGAATTCTCCGAGGGGCTCGTTTTCTGTATTATAGACAACTATTGAAACCGGCAGACAATTAAGCGAAGCAAAGCATGCAGGACTTTATTTGTGGTTTCTTAACTGCAGCGTAACGAATATAAGTTAAGTTGAAAGAAATTAATGTGGACGAAAAATCACCCTTTCCGTCGGTGGGATCCGAAAGGTTGTGGGTTCGGATCCCACCAACGGAAAGGGCGGTTTGTCATCCAATTTAATTACAGTTAAGAAACCACAAATAATTTTCCCTGTGCTTCCCTCGGCTTAATTGTCCGTCGGTTTCATTAATGCTGAGTGTATACACTCCTCAATGCCATTCCGTGCCTCGGTTTTGTTTCCACACCCGTCTCATTAAAACGGGTTAGCGGACCGTAAATGCGTACACAAGTCAGGGGCAAAACTAAAACCTCCTTGGGCAGTACATACGGGCTTGAAGGACCACTACCAACATTTTACGTTTTTTTCTTTAATTTTCTCGTCGAAGCACGCACGAGACCTCTCTTGTAGCGGATCCATTACACGAACCACTCTGCTTTTCAATCCTTATGCCCCCTTTCACTTGCCCTTAGGAGTGGCTCTACCGTAATTCTGTGCAAGATAAGCTCAGTGATCTGTGCGGTCCAAGCAGTCATTGGAGCGAATACAAAGATAGAGTAAACAGCGGGTTGTATGAGAAAAACTAGGAAAATGACATATTTCGCTTTATACAGGACGCTTTGCTTGAATGTGGGGGTATGTGTGCGCGTTTTAAGGACTTCGACTTGAACGCTCGAATTTCGCGGATATGTTATAAACGTGCGCATTTGTGTATTTATGTTACGTGTGTATGTGAACTTTGGAATGCGTTTTGTACCCTACCTAAACTCTTTCTCTACTTAATTTATTTGGAATAATTTTTCCTGGAGATAGAGAGAGAGCAACGTTATTTTTAAAAAAAGGTCCGGCGAGTTCTTTGGGGATTTGGGCGAATATCCCTGCCTAAGCATCGGCCACGAGCCCTTGAGCTCTGGCGGCTGCCTCGGCCCGCTGGATGAACAATAATAAAATGGAGAACACGAGTAGCCGGCGCGGTTCGAAAGGCACAAGATGTGCTTTGAACGCAAATAATACATTAATAACAGTTGCAACTCTTGCTCGATTATATTACATGTATGAAGGACCAAGTGGTTGCAGTAGCTAGCTGTACGCCCATGAGTGTTTGCTTTTGTAGCGTTAGCTACACTTGCCTAGCCGGAGCAGGTTTCGCGTGGGTCATCATGAGCCGTGCTGCGCATGCGCGAGGATGCTGCGGAGCCGACATCTCATGCGCTCTCCGCCACCGCCGCGCGCGGCTCGCCGCTGCTGGTGGCGGAAAGCGGGAGGGGTGGCGTCGTATCCGGGCAAACAGATTGGCGCCGGCGCGCGACTCGCCGCTGCTGCTCTGCGCATTCGAGAGGGGTGACGTCGTAGCCATGGCGCGCGCAGCTATTCGCCTTCGCTGTGCAGTCGCCGTCTGACAATGCGCTGGTGCCGCTTGATAGCGCCTCTGACTGGCGTTTGCTGCGTTTGCAGGCGGGTAACGCCATGGAGAAGGAGAGCGCAAATGCTGCTCAACGGCGCAGAAGAGCCGAGAAGCTTATGTCATCGGATCCCGAAGTAGTTGCCTAGCAATTAGCGGTTCAGCGTACGAAGAATGAACAGAGGAAGGCTAAACGTGCTGCGGAGACACTGGAGGAAAGGGAGGAACGTCTAGCAAAGCGGCGTCGCCAGGATGTTGAGCGACGTGCCCGACCACCTCTGCAGCAGCAACAACAAGACGCCGTGGATGACGTCAAGGCTCGCCGATCGACTGCCTACACTGTGAAACTTAGCGAAAGCGCCAGTGCGACTCGGACCTTCGAGACGGACTTCGTAAACAATCCGTTTGGATACGTGTGCGACGTGTGTGAAAGACTATGGCACATGACAGACTTGACGCCGCTAAGTAGTGCCATGCGTGAAACGTTGAGTGTAGTGGCGGCGCCTGAGTGGGGGGAAACCATGGCGCGGGTTTGTACAACGTGCAAGAACTTTCTCGTTAAGCAGAACATTCCGCTCTTTAGCGTTACCAATGGGTATCGTTACCCGGCCATGCCGCCAGGTCTACCGGTTCTGAACGATGTGGCCGAATATGTGTCATTGGAGCAGCAGTAAGCATGACAATCAAGCTAATGCTAGACAATCTGGAAAGCTCAGAATAATCAGCTGAACCTTTGCTAACGCTACGTATATCCTGGCATAGCCGAGCTAAGCCACTGCAATTTTTGTATTCTTTCTCGCCAGTGGTCAAAAATCTATCCGCATGATATCCGAGATGGCTTTTTTATTGTGATAGTGTGCTGTTTGCGATACTGTACAGCGTCTTATTAAAACAATCTGTACGTTGTGCCGAAGGACATGGAGAAGTTTTCTTTTTTAATCCTTCGAAAAAGGCCCCGCCACGGTGGTCTAGTGGTTATGGCGCTCGGCTGCTGACCCGAAGGTCGCGGGATCGAATCCCGGCCGCGGCGGCTGCATTTTCGATGGAGGCGAAAATGTTTGAGGCCCGTGCGCTTAGATTTAGGTGCACGTTAAAGAACCCCAGGTGGTCAAAATTTCCGGAGCCCTTCACTACGGCGTCTCTCATAATCATATGGTGGTTTTGGGACGTTAAAGCCCAGATATTATTATAATCCTTCGAAAAAGTGTCCCATTGGTATATGCTTTCAATACGCTTTGAACGTGACCAAGTGTGCGCTGTTCCCGTATGGTGAAGCCCCTTTCTACCCTGTACATAAAAAAAAATACTCATCGACGAAATTGATTTAGTGCTTGTGATTTCTCTCCTTTTGTAGTGTCTCTAGGCTTTACGTTCTAGGATATCACTGTCACTTTTAGTTGCCAACTTTCCGCTTTTCGCAGCTAAAGAAGAAAATAAATATAAAGGATGGAGGGAGTTCGTTTTCGTTTTGTGTACGTAGGAGGCGTGTGAAGTGATGAAACGAGTTTGTGGTCTCTACGCGAATAGAGTACGTGGAAAAAATGCGGAACCCTCAAGTTCTACAGGAACTGCGACAGACACGACACTATACGCTTCCGAAAGCAGCCGCCTGCGTGTATACGGATGTCGCAACTCGTGCGTAGCAAACTCGGCGCGCACAATGAATGCAGAGATGCCGCAGTGCAGCAGCGGAGGCGAGATGTTAAGTTTCCATGTCACGTTTACGCTGGAGACCCCCAACTCGGGCAAACAGTGCGATACGGCGTAAAGTAAAACAAAGGCCGCGTAGGTGCCCGTGCAATTTCCAGTTGTGGCGGTATACTTGTGTGAAGGTTGTTTGTATGTAAGCGCGTGCTCCTTTATATACAGCTCTCGCAGCAGTAAACATATTTGCATGCATAATGGTGTAAACACCCTGCCGACATAGTAACACCCGCATGGTTCCGTGTAAACACTCAAGAGAAAGACTATCCGCGAGTAGCCAACGCGTGCACGCGGTTTAAATAAGGTGTTTTCAAGCGAAGCTTGTAGTAACTCACCGATTTCAGTGGCGGCGTCGTACGCGAAAATCTCAGCGCCCGTGATCGCAAAGAAATGCTGACCCCGAAGGTGAGCTGGTTTCATGCGTATTTGTATGCGCCGGTTTCCAATAATTGATGATCCCTCGATCGTGGGCTTGCCGGCCATCAGCCGTCAAGCCCACGATATGGCAACCTGATCTTTTATCGAGGTCATTTGTCATTTCACGTTTTCCACATTTAATTGTTGCCTGGATATGAACGTATGACCGTCGTTGTTGCCTGGAGCAACTGAAGTGTTAATTGCGCAGCGGAGCATGCGGATGAAGGTCCAGTTCCCAGCACTGAGGCAAGAAGGAAGCATTGCGCATGGTGATAGAAACAAAGAAAGGAAGAAAGAAAGAAACGAAGAAAGAAAGAAAGAAAGAAAGAAAGAAAGAAAGAAAGAAAGAAAGAAAGAAAGAAAGAAAGAAAGAAAGAAAGAAAGAAAGAAAGAAAGAAAGAAAGAAAGAAAGAAAGAAAGGCACGCTTACGCCAAGGGCTCCTGAATTTTCGCTTCGTGCAAGCCAAAAACAATGGGTGATGCGTGCTACACGCGTAGAATTTCGAACACCCCCGTAACACATGCAGGAAATAGTTCGAGAGGTGCGCACAGAGAAAAAAGCTTGAGGCTTGTTTCACATCGGTTCCCTGTCGGGCGTTTCCTACACGTTACGTCGTCAATAGATGCGTTGCAGGTTAGCGCTGTACGGTGTAAATAATTTCATTGTCAAGAGCCTCCATTTCTCATAACAGCTGTTTTCTATGCATGACGCAAGACTGTTCTCGTCAAGAAACCAACACCAAAAAAGTGTGCGCAGCTTGCACTAGCGGTGCGAGTCTGGTCTAACAGCTGAGCTTGTGGCCGACCTAGATTATCAGCAAGGCCTTAATTAGCATGACACTAATTAACAAGGTCTTAATTACCACGATTCTTATTAGCATGGTCTTAATTAGCAAGGTCCCCTCTCTCTATCTGTTCATTTTTCTCTTTCTCTGTTTGTCTCTCTGTTTGCTTCTGTCCTTTCTCTTCGGTTTATCTGATCAGCGCTTCTATTTTGTTTTCTTCAGAAGACACACGCATCGAAGAAACGCCTACATTGCACATCCATGGTGTCAAACTCAATGGATGTGCTGGCCACAGATCTTATTATCCGCCAAATTACTAGGCGATACAGAAAACTGTACTTTTAACTATACTCATTTCTAGAATGTACGTCGGCTTGAGCAAGCTGCCCTTATATATAGTCAGTCGAAGTAGAGGACGAAGGGAGCGCGCCGTGGCCGAGTTATTGCGTTGCACGCATTAAGCGCAGCTTAGTTTTCGGGTCACGCGAAACGGCGGAACGAAAAGCTTAAGCATCTCCGCTGTTAAAAAATCACCTGGTCCCTTATGAATTTGCCTATAAGACAACTCGAAGGCGAAAGCCATCTTATGCTTTTTCTTCTCAATCAATTATATTGAGTACAAAGCCGTAAACGTACGCAGATGTGCCTCACAATCATCTGCGAATACTCCTTTATCATCAACCTTATTTCAATGTTTTGATTATGCGCTGATTGAAAGAATCACAACGAACAAGACTCTTAAGTGGACCGAGATTAACGGCACAAAGCGCGACTTTCTACTGTCCCGTTAACCTCGGTCCGTCTGAGTGTCTTCTTCTTTGTGATTCTTCAATCGGCGCATAATCAAGACTTTGGCATCGCTTTATTTCTCTGCCTTAACAGGCATCATGCATCACACCGCCACCTGATACAGATAGCTAACTTCAAGTAGACGGGGAGAGAGAGAGAGAGACAGACAGAAAGGGATAAGGAGAGAAAATGAACTGAGGACAAGCAGCTTAAGTGGACGTTACACACGGCGACTTCTGACGTCATCACACGAAGATCATTTTTTGCATCACTCATGTTGACGCTGACGCCGCCGAAGGTCACTCTACGCGGCTGATGAGGCGTCTGAGACTTTAGCCTGAATAACAAGTATACGCTGGAGCGAGGCTGGGCTCCTGTCATCCCGCTGCTTCTGATACCACGCTAGCTCGAACAAGCTTGGCGTAATTTAGAGGCCCGCCCGGTGGATCGATGTTCTTTCTTCCTTTTGTAGCGTTAGCTACACTGGCCTAGCCGAGCCAGTTTCGCGTGGCTCCTCAAAAGCCGTGCTGCGCATGCGCGAGGATCAGTGATGTCACAGAGTTGGCGCATCGGAGCCGGCACCTCCAGCGCACTCCGCCGCTGCCGCGCGCGACTCGCTGCCGCCGGTCTGCGCTTTCCGGTCGCCGTGTGACACTGCGCTGGAGCCGCTTGATAGCACCTCTGACTGGCGTTTGCAGGTGGGCAACGCCATGGAGAAGGAGTGCGCAAATGCTGCTCAACGGCGCAGAAGAGCGGAGAAGCTTAACTCATCGGATCCCGAAGTAGTTGCCTGGCAAAATAAATATACATGTGCCACATAATATGTATACCATGTGTGTGTCATTGGAGCAACAGTAAGAACAATAATAAAGCTAATCATAGACAATCAGGAAAGCTCAAAACAATGAGCTGAACCTTTGCTAACGCTACGTTATCCTGGCATAGCCGAGCTAAGCCACTGCAACATTTTTTTCTCGTACTTTAATTTTCCTTTGCTACTTTTACGTATAGGCTGCTTTTTCGCGAGTAAACGTTGAGCTGGAAGTGAGCACTCCTAATGCACATCCTGGCATCTCCGGTCTTTTCATCTTCTTTTAAAGGCTTTCTCTCGGCCGTCTTCCATCTCACGTTTTCATACTCATTGAGCATTTCTTGCACTCCAGTGTTTCGTTTTTCCCATCGGCAACGAGTGCCCGCCAAGCAGTTTCATCATTCAATGTCAGGCGGTGCAAAAATGTAGAAAAGTGTGTAGACTACTTGCAGCATGATGGAAATGGCTGCTTAAATTGCCTCTGTGTGTCCGATACGGGCGCCTTCTCGAATGTGCACACTTCGCGCGGCTTCGTAATATCCTTGGAATGGAGTGGAAAGGGTGAATAAGTGGGCGAGGCAGTGCGTCGTGCCCACTTATGCGTTCATCCTTCACTCCGCTCTTTCTTAATCTCGTCTTTGTATAACATTTACTTCTGTAGCAGTTCGGAAAGGGAAAAAAAGCACCACTACCGTCCGCAAACATACATTATTGCACTTCGCTGCTTACTTCGCTGGTACAGAAATATTATTACTGGCACGACTACCGAGTGACACGCTTGTTTCTCTTCCAAGCACTTCCGGTCGAGCACCTACTTCCGGTTTTCCGAATATTCCTAAAGAGTCTTCGTAAAAATACAAATAGATGGTTCTGGTTGAAGTTGAGGGCTTACCCCCTCCCCCTCGTTCTCTCTCTCTCTCCTTCTGCCCAGGATGATGAGAAGAGAATAGACGCTATTGATTGATGTAGCCTTGAAAAAATATTTAGGCGACGTTATTGTCCCATTTAAGTGTCTTTAATGGTCCTTGCCACTAACGTTTGGTGAGCTCTTGGTTCACTTGGGTAGAGTTTAGAGTGAACGAAAACAATTCTCTAGAGGGGTATGTGCCATCTTGGTTTCACATACCCACAAGAAAGCAGTACGCTCTTCCAATGAACTCATTCAAATTATTTAAGCGCACTCGACGAGTTGAGCTGCGCTTAACTCTGCGTGACCTTTGCGATCAATTCCGGCAGCGCTCCATCGTGCCGCCGAAGTGGATCACAGAGGCCATGTAGAAAGAAGCGCGTAGTTTAGAGCTCGACCGCCAGGGGCCGCAACGATCCCAGCTGTTCTAGGGAGCCCTACATGACCGGCGCCGTTCATGTAGGCTCCCTAAGGTCTTCATAAGAAAACCGTCTCCTCCTTAAGTTAACTCATTCAATTAATCATCCTTGATTATCCTGGCAATTCAGTGGTATTATCTTGAATAACCTTATACTCCGATGAAGGAAAGAAGATGACGTTTAAGGGCTCGTTTTTTCTTCGTTAAACACAATATTAATGAGAACTAACAAACAATAATGCCAGCATCGAACGCGTTATTCGAATGGTCGCAGGTTCGGTCCCTGCCGGCGGCAAGTTATCTTTTCGTCCACTTTACTTTCTTCACATTTGTATTCTAATTACTACAAATAACACCCCCCGTACTTTCCTTGGCATTATTGCCTGTTAGTTCTCATTAATCTTATATTCCGATATCACATGTATCGTATACAACTCTTAACTTGAACCATTATCTCCTTTTTATAGGAGCTTTTACTTATTATTGGGGTTTCGTCCCCATTCGAGCCAAAACGCACCTTCCGGTGGGCCGGGGGCGGATTCCAGAGTGCTCCTTGAAAAAACATAATGTCGCTGTGCTCTAGCGCCATAAAAGGGAATCTAAAACTTTCAGTAGTTGTGATCTTGTCGAGCGTGCAATATCCCAGATTGCCGAGAGCACGTTTTTAGTGCGGAACTGGGCATCAGTGTAGCAGGCCGTATAAACAGTCCTGCACGCTTTTTAGCTCCTTCGTATGTCAAGTGCGTGATACCTCCTCTCGCTCTCCTCCTCTTCCCCCCCTTTTTACAAATTCATTGCTTCTTCTCAACATGTTACTTACATGGATTTCCGCCCCTGCACGGAAGCCCAAATTTAGTGCATGCGTTGGCGGGCAACGTGAAACCCCGGCCCTTTTTAACGGAGGGGCATTTTATTGCGATGTATCCGCGCAATTTCCTGTCAGACACGTGCAACGGGTTTATGGCGAATAGGGCGTTTGAAAGTGCAGATTGACGTCATCGCCGTTTCTTAAAGAATTGCAAAGAAATAAAAAAAATGAAGAGAAAAGGCCTAGATATTGGTACAGTCAAGCCGAAATTTCCCAACCGCTCACTTCTGCCTTTTTTATATCTCTAGTTTGGGAGTTTTAAAGGAGTTCGAAAGCGTACTGACTTTTAAAAAAACTAAACCGTGATTTCATTGACGAACAAATTTTCCGCCTGTAAGTTTCTATCTCCGTTACATTTTTTTTTTAAAATACACAGTTAAGGTAATATCGCCTCATCTATGTTCAAAAGCGGTCGGAGGCATTAAAAAAAAAACAAAAAAAAACTGATAGATGGTAAAATATGTGGGCGTCGGAGTCGGTTCTTTGCGGCTGCGCGTA
This sequence comes from Rhipicephalus sanguineus, assembly GCF_013339695.2. Classification (NCBI taxonomy): domain Eukaryota; kingdom Metazoa; phylum Arthropoda; class Arachnida; order Ixodida; family Ixodidae; genus Rhipicephalus; species Rhipicephalus sanguineus. Next base: position 70,941,444 of record NC_051179.1, on the reverse strand, counting down.
AAAATGAATGATGGATAGGTATCTCTATAGACTTGTCTATATAGACAATATTTATCGCCGGTTTGCAGGGCCTGTGGGCTTTCAGTGTTCGCACCGCCCGCTATTATAAACAAGCCCAGTCCCAAAAGCCCTTGTGGCTGATGGGGGGCCTCATAGTGAAGTTGTTCGTGCGGTCGAAGGAGAGCTCAATGAATGGCACGTGACGGCTTTAGAGTCCTTGAATAGGAGTCGTACCCTACACTTCGCCATTACGAAATGTTATCAGCATAGGCGTGCGCACGGGAGGGTGCAGGGGGGTCAGGGGGGGCGCAAAGTCTGCCCCATACAATGGCTGAATAGGGGAGGGGGCTCTACAGTGACCCCCCCCCCCCTGAAGGATAACCCTGCGAACGCCTATCGCTATCAGTGAGTCCGTACATGCTTATTAAATATGCGCGGCTCAATGTGCAGTGCGTGGAGAGCGGCGACGAACAGCGCTCACCAATTCGCGCGCGCAGGATTGCCAATAGACAAATCGCTATAGAAATTTATGAGGAAAAAAAATAGCGTGACATTAACCCGTATGAACAGGACAGACAGGGACTGTCTGCTCTCTTATGTCCGTGCGTGCTAAAGCCGCGCTGTCTTTTGTATCATGCATCCGAACCAACTCGTCCAACTTTCTACCTCGGTGAACAATAAGTACAAGCCCAATACTGGCGAAAAGGTTGTGTTCTCCAAAAACTAGGAATTCTGTTCTGGCTTTCATTTGGTCATCTTCCTGTATAATATCCCTCCGACAACGTTACTTGCCCGCGTAAAAAATCGCAGCGTCCAGCGCAGCGCGATGCATCCCCAAACATGGGCTCGCCGTACCTGTGTGACCATTATATATGGCGCCTCACCTTCTCAAGGTAGCTTCCTAAGGCGCAAAAAAAAAAAAAACAATCAAGAAAGAAAGAAAAAAGGCCAAAGAAGGTAAGACGAAAGAGCAAAAAAAAAATATATGCGAACAAACCAAGAAAGTTCGAAAAGAAAAGAGGGATTATGTCCCGAAAGACGAAAAGAAAGAAAAACCGGCTAGACGAGACAGGTCATTTAAGAGCGGGCTTAAAAGCTCAACGCTAAGCGGCGTACTTGATCGCCTGCTTCCTAGCTTTTTCTTGTATTTTTTCTTATGTTTCCGGGTGGTGCAGTAGCGTTCTCTGACACGAAGCAGTCTTCTGGTCGCGCTACTATAGTTCGCGCTATGGGAGAGGAGGGACACGTCAGAGGAAAGCGTTTTGCATCTCCTATGTCTGTCCAAAGGCCACACGTGCGCGAAAGGGAATTAAGCGAGGCGACAGCCAGGGGCGTAGCCAAGGGGGGGGGGGGGGTTCAAATCCCCCCCCCTCGAAATTTTACAGCGAAAGCTGTTATGAGATCATTTCACCGGCCGTTTTTGGCGCCGTAGTTGTCCGCCGCCGCCGCCGCCGCCGCCGCCGCCGGTGTCCGTAACCAGTATCGCTCGAAATAAGAAAAAAAAAACGAAATAAGAAAAAAACTCCAGGATGAAACGAGGTTCGAACCTGGGCCCTCTGCGTGGGAGCCCAGTATTCAACCTCTGAGCCATGCCTGTGCTTGAAACTGCTTTGCAAAAAGGTCCTATACAGGCTTCATGTCGGAAAGGAACCACATTAGCATATGCAATATAGCGTGGTAGAAGAGTAAAATAAGCACCAAGCGTCGCACAACGCGAATTCTGTAACCAGGCGTCACACAATGCGAATTGCGCAACGAGTAGGTTGTTGAATGCTTCCAACCCATTACAAAGGACTCTGCCATAATTCTTCATCGTCATCAGGCACAGCATCAACAAAGTGCGCATAATGCCTTACATGCGTATAGCAGGTACCAACGCTCTCCGTAGAATGACGAAAAATGGCACAGTGCCTGCTGCCCTACTTCTCAAAAATTACAATGATTTATAGCGTAGTGGGTTCCTCACAAGTGCACTTGTATTGGTTGCCAAGGAAGCCCATAAGCGCATGATCCACTTCCTCGGGGTCTCAGTAAAATTACACTGATTTATAGCGTAGTGGGTTCCTCGCAAGTGCACTTGTATTGGTTGCCAAGGAAGCCCATAAGCGCATGATCCATTTCCTCGGGGTCTCAGTAAAGTTCTTTGCCCCCCCCCCCGTCTCTCTCCCACGTCAACGTATGTTATACAGCATGACGGGAGAGGGAAATAGTTACCGGGCGTCACCCAATGCAAATTACATAACTGGTGGGCCGTTTAAAGATTCCAACCCATTACAAAGGGCTGAGCCATAATTCTTCATCGTCATCAGTCGTCGCGTCAACAAAGTGCACATAATGCCTTACTGACGTGTAGCTGGTGCCTCGCTTCTCCGCAGAATGACGAATAATGGCTTAGTAGGTGCTTCCCAACTTCACAAAAATTGTGATTTATAGCGTAGTGGGTACCTTTCTAGTGTACTTGTTTTGTAGCCCCAAGAGAGCTTAACGGGCTCTAGAAACGCTGCTCTTCCAGCTTTCGCTGTGACTGTGCTGCGGTTTCAGCGCAGGCCTGGCGTTTTTTTCAGTTTTGCTTGCTTATATATACACGCGCACATACAAACGCACGCACGAACATACACAAAGTATGGTTGAACCCCCCCCCCCCCTCGAAAAAAATTTCTGGCACGCCCCTGGCGACAGCCCTTTATTTTCTTCCCCGTTGAGAGGGAAAAGGACTGCGATGGTGGACGTGGCGAATGGCGTTGAAAGGTATCACGTGCTAGTCGCATTTCTTTGTTTCTTTTTAGGTTTGTGTGTGTGTGTCTCTGTACGCCCCGGACGGTGCCTGCAGACGTGGCGGAGGCGTTCTTACGTCCACCTCGAGAGAGACGACGTTCATCAAAGCGAATCGGGCGTCGCCTGGACGCTGGATGAACGACGTCTATTGGGCAAGCGAGGTTTCTGTAACTGGGGGGCACGCCTCCTTCTATCACGTAGAGTCTCTGTCGTTCATTTTTTTTTCTGCCGAGATGTTGCTTCTGTGCACAAAGGTATCCCGGCCATCGTAGACCACGGCTGCGTGCCTGCCTACTCCGCGTGTACGTGAAGATCGACCATGGAAAAGATATATAGACAGTAAAAAAAATTCCGGCGGGTATGATTCCTTGGATGACTGCCAACGTCAACGCCACCAGCAGTGAAGCTCATTATGACAAAGGCGATCTTTAGTCCTTCTCCTCCCCCCCCCCTTCAATCCAGGAGGTAATAGTCTCCTAGGATTTGTCCTAATAAAATTTTATTTGCGCTTATTACAGTCCGGCATTTTGGATATTTCTTTCAGATCTTACCTTCTTTCATCAATGTCCTATAAGAATGATAACTGTTGAGGTTTTACGTCCCAAAACCACGATATGATTATGAGGGACGCCGTAGGGGAGGTCTCCGGAAATTTTGACTATCTGGTATTCTTAAATATAAGTACACAGGCATCTAGCAGTTCGCCTTCATCGTAATGCGGCTGCCGCGGCCGGGATTCTATCCCGCAACCTTCCATCAATGCGTAAAATTTCTATATTGTAATGTTACCTACGCCTGCGACGCGTCCTGTTCTATTATTTTTTTTTTATTGCGATAGCAATTATATGGACATTCGAGGCGTACTTTTGCAGTCGCCGTCCTGTTTCGTATAAAATCCAAATCGATATCGTCGCCCCGCCCGTCGTGTGTTCTATGTGCGAGGGAAAGCTTGCGGCGGCTACAGACGAGCGCAGCTCAAGCGGCGACGAAACGCGACAGCCGGCTCCGTCGGGTGAAGGAGCATGAAGGGGTGTCGTTGAGGGGGGGGGGGGGCTGCGTAGCTCGGCCAGCAACTGCGAACTTTGATAAACAGGAGTAGTTGCTGCCTCGACAGGCATATGTAGACCCTTGTATATGCTGTGCTCTCACTGCTTTGTAGACCCTTATGTAGACCCTTGTATATGCTGTGCTCTCACCGTATTTTGTCAGGTCAGCGTTTTGTAGGGTTACGCGAGATGCGATCCTAAAAAACGACAGCCGCTAGTCTTACTTCGTATAACATTCCAATTTCTTGCTATCGCATTCGTTGCATCGCCGTTGTAGAGAAAGTGTAACTTCTCTTTTTTTTTCATATATACCCTAAACGTCTCTTGCTGATATGTACGGCTGATCTGGCAACATTTCATCCGCTTTAAGTCCCAACGCCTCTAAGAGGTGGATGCTTCTCGAAAATATTGAATAACTTCCTATGCGTTTTCCTTAGTGTAAAGAAGAAGATGGGATGAAGCATTTTTTGAAGGCCTTCAATAGATTCCAAGAACGAGAAAACGCGGCTGAGAGTCCAGAATGGTGTGCCTTTTGACTGGAAGGACCACTCGCTCTAAAAGTCTAATAACGCCCGTGCAACAAATGATGGCACCGATGTAAGCCCAAGGAGGGTGTTAATTTTGTCGCAAGGTATTGCTATATCGTTCATTTGCTGCGATTTAGACTTCTTTAACGAGCTAATTCAAGCCCAAATGAAACGTTCCAATTTATACGCGCCAAATCTAAATTTTACGTCTGAATACCGACGACACTGGGCTGTATAGATTTTAGCCGCAATATAGATTTGAGGTCTTTTGATAACATGAGCACACAGGCAAAAAAAAAAATTGCGGGAGCAGGCACGACCATATTGAGAGCAGCAAAAAACTGCGTTTTTCTCAGTTTCATTTATAGTGGACTTGACTTTTTTAGAAAAAAGAAAAAAACGCCACATATGTTCCTTCTTCTTTTTTTGACAAAACATAGTCTTTGTGAACTTCAGTAAACGCCGCGGCTACTAAATGAGCGTTCATAACTTGCAGCTTGATAATAGTCTAACGTATACCATATATTATTGCAGCCTTGGTTCCCTCTATTGTTTATCTTTAATTAATCCACGCATCAATCCGCATCATCCTAACTATCGGGAGTTATACCTAGCGTGAACCTAAATCTCAACGCGAGAGTGTTTTTCGCATTTCGCCCCATTTAAGTGAGACTGAATCGTAAGCCGGGATCTAACCAACGGCCTTTCGCCTTGAGCAACTACATTAGAATGTCGTACCAAGCATACAGTTTCCCACAATATTTACTAGAGGGGAACTGCTGGCGCAGCGATCATTCAGCCACCATGGGAACGATGGGTAGCACATGGATTTGCCTCGTCTGCAGTACTTGCGGTTTGGAGAGCCCTGTGGCTTGTTTAGTGTTGTGTTTTGGCTTTTCTTTTGTTAAAATACTGACTCGTTGTAAATCTCGTGAGCTGATTTGAATTGGTCAGCTCTGTATATTCAGTATCTCGACTGCGCTTTTCGCTTATGCCTATAGGTCACTCGAAGAAGCACTGTCACTCTCACATACGCGTCAGGCCGTTCTACAGTAATGATAATAAGTAAAAGGAAAGATATCCGCGTCTCTCTGGTCAATGCAGTCATTGACATTCGCTAACCGCACTATAAAAGCGTATAATGACAGCCAGACAGACGTTGACATTTCCGCTGACGGCACGACTTAGCGCATTCAATATCGCGTACACGTTGGGCATCTCTTTCGCCGAAAGACACTTCGAAAAGAAAGCAGGTTCCAAGAAGAAGAAGAAAAAAGTGGCCACTGGTCATAAAGGCGGCGACCCCACGTCCGAACAAATCTGCACACACCGGCGATTGTTTTCTCGCGTGGCGATTGCAACGGATATGTGAGTCCCGGCTGTCGTTCAAGATGCGCAGTATAGGATTTGGCAACGGCGATTGGAGACCGCTATCTCTGCCGAGTTTGGCGTGGCTTTTGCGGCGTCACCGGTACACACCGCGCTGTCTCTCGAAGACGTCCGCAGATATATATGTCGCGTATTACGGCCTTGTCAGTCTTATTCATTTTTTTTCCTCTTTCCTGAACGCGGAGGTCTGCGTCAGCGCGATCCCCCGTCTGGCTACTGCCAGACATCAATAGGACTTGCGCAACGCCGACGCGTCAAATTTGCCGAGAGGCGTTGCAGTTACGAAATCTGCGCACGATACGAACGATGCTCCCGTTGAATGTCTGAAGGGGGAAGAAAAAAAGAGGGAAAGAAAACACGAATCTCGAAGGCCAGACAAGCTTGCTTTACAGCCGATAAGCGTCGTGACTCGTGAGATTTGTTCTCGAAACACGATTTCAGTAATATTCCCAATGCCAGTAATGTCTTATGTGTATCGATTACCTCACGGATTTTACCGCCAGGTTGGGCTATAACCCTGCCGATTTGTATCTGTAACAACTAAGCGAATAGTGCTATACGGTAGACGTATACATGCATGAAAAACGGTGGGTAAGTGCATAAGACGTTTCATGGCCTTAATAATTTACGTCGCGATATAAAAAAATTAAAAAAAAAAAGACGTTCGTTTAACAGGCCTAGGTAGCGGCGCCCAGTCTATATATACGTTTGACGGGCAATCGATTTCAAGCGCTGTCGTTATTTCTATACATTCTGCTTTATGGCGGTAGCTGTAACTGGACCTTTATACGGCCGTATTCGAACATTCGTTTTGTAAGCCAGTTTTGCAGCACCTCGTCGATACTTATCGTCACGTAGCCCGACCCAAAAGGTATGCGCCTTTATGCCGTACGCCTTACTTATCAGGGTTACTGAAATTCAAGACCACGAATGCCGCACCGCCGCTTGTATAGGTGCGGTTATGTTTTCCTCACAACGAGGTCGCCGGTTTAATTGCGAAATGTAGAAATACTCGCGTACTAATGTATACATTAAAGAGCCGCGGGGCGATTACATAATGTAAACCAAGGTGCCCATATCACGACGACCCTCGGTCACGACCTAGCGTAGATTTCCGCGAACACAGACCATGGGGTTTATTTAATTAGTGGCACTCCAGCCGCACTCGTTCATTTATTTTAACAGGCTCGGTTTCGCCCCGTACGGCGTTCGCGAAAACTACGTAGCATCATCATGAACGGGGCGCGCTCCTCTTCTTCACCTTCTGCTTCGCTCCTCGAGCACGTGCTGCCGGAGCGCGCTCTCCTGCTGCGCCGATTTCTCCGGCGTGGGATGCAATAACTCGGATCGGCGATGGAACGAGTACAGAGAGAGAGAGAGAAAGAAAGAGTTAAAGAAGTAGAGATAAATAAATAGATAGAAATAAAGGGAAGAAGGAGAAAAGAGATAGAGAGACAGAGAAACAAATAGGCAGAGAAGGAGATAGAGAGAAACATACACAAAAAGAGAGAGAAAGAGACAGAAAGGAAGGGAAGAAAGAGAAAAATACAGGAAGGGCGAGAAAGAGAAAGAAAAGGGGACCATGAGGCGATGCAAAGCCGGAGCACTTGCACGATCGCGTTCCGTCGGCGTTCTTTAGGCATGCTACCGACCTCGCGTCGTGGAACGCGAAGAGGAACGCTAAGCGCGTCTTGTCTTCCCTCTAGCCTGGCCGTTCATTCTCACAGGGCGAGCGGGGAACGCAGTCGGCAGGCGTGCGAGAGGGGGGCAGTGTAGGAGCGGAGAGGGGGAGGGGACGCGCATGCGCTGGTGCTCATCGCGGCGTTGCGCAGGAGAGAATTTCGGCATGTCTAGCCCGCGTTCAGAGGAAGAGTGGAAAGGGGGAGGGGAGAGGGGAAGTGGAGAGGGTTAGGGGAGATGGGAAGGGGAGGGGTAGACGAGAGAGAAAGTGGAGAGGGGGAGAGGATATGGAAAGTGGAAAGGGGGTTAGGGGAGAGGGGAAGTCGAGAGGGGAAGTGGAGAGGGTGAGGGGAGAGGGTATGCGCATGCGCAGTAAGGGTGGTCACGCCGCACACCCACACCACTGGATTGAACTCCGCCATAAGACACTTCGCATCTAAAAGAGAAAAAGAAAGAGAAACAAGCAAGGCCGACCAGTTGCGCTGTACCTTCAGACTTGGCACCACTATAGAGCTAAGCTGCCTGTTTTTTTTTAATTTCAATAAAAAAGCATACATACAACCCAGCTGGGCTGAAGCGATTTTTTTCCAGAGATTAAATGTAACGATGACCGAGAGTTTCAGAAAGATCAATTCCGGAAGAGGGAATATGAAGGACCTCGAAATACGAGCGGAAATAAAAAATAAACACGTAAGAAGGCGATTCAAGTGGCATTTTATAAAGGTCGGCAGCTGTTGCAATCGCAGCACTGCCCCGCTTTCATGTCTTCCCTCGGCCCAATCGATGTTCCTGATCAGCGTGATGGATTTTAATGTTCTCGATTCATAGTTTTATTTTGGCGCCGCCGGAACGCCCACGATATATATCGCCTGGCAACACAGGGATACTTTGCTTGCTTTTACAGCTGCGACTTGGAACTATAACGAGGACGGGTGTTCTTACATCCGTCTTATTTATTCTACGACAGAAAAAACAAAAAACAAAACAAAAACGTAAGGTATAATCCGTGGAATCGAAACGGCAGAGATTTATCTGAATCGCCGCGTTGCTATACTGTTTCGGGCACTCAGGAAACAGAAAACGGCGAAAATCTTCAACAGCTGCTACATCTCTAGCGCGTGGAGGAAAACATCGATCGCGGCACCGACTCTCGTCCTGATGGGCGGGACAATGCGACAGCCGATAAAAGTGTCCCCCTCCCCCCCCCCCCCCCCTCCGCACACACACACGACGACTCGAAGGACACGATTCCAAGATGGGCCGAGATCTCGCGTTGAGTGTTCATGTAGTGTCCATTCTTTTTCTGGTTTCAGGAGGAGCAGGGACGAGCTCCTGCAGAGGATGGTATACAGGTGCAGCTAAAAGCCCCGCAAAGCAGGCACATGCAAAAATACGCGCTTTTGCGTGCTTGCAGTTGTGTGACAGCTGTGCCACGAGCGCTTAGAAGCGCCAATACTAACGCGCACAAACAGACACAGAGAGAGAACACGCAGATAACTTTCAATACATACATGCCTTCACAGTACACTCGTAGTCTCGGACACCAGCTGCGCACCCACTGAAGAAGACGCACGTAAGTTAACGGGAGTGCGCACGCACGCACGCACACACACAATCGTAATTTAGGCAATCCACCACTCGTCTGTGCCAGATGCCTTTGTGCGGACACACACACACACACACACACACACACACACACACACACACACACACACACACACACACACACACACACACACACACACACACACACACACACACACACACACACACACACACACTCCTATACTAAGAGCTGGCGCAATGCATCTGCACGCGCAAAACAGAGATGCACAAATGCTGAAGAGCACGCGAGAGCAGTCCCAGATTCGCGCTCACCCGTGCAGCAGATTATCGTAGTTCGGTGCAGTCGTGCTCTGAGCCTCGCGTGCAATCAAAAAGTTGGGCGCGTGTACGGTCGGAGAGTGGTCCGTCTGGCACTACCCTGGCCCATTCTCTTCTTCGTCCACCTCGTCTCTGAAAGGCGCTCATGCATAGCGTAGTGCGCTCTCGCGCGTCAGCTGGACGGATCGTTGATCAAACATAGCCCGCCCAGCATCATCGCCACGACGTCCTAGCACTCATGCCGATGGGTCGCTTAGGGTGCAAATGTGTGTACGAGGCGTCTTCCTTAACGGCAGCTGGACCGCGGAAAACTTTCTTCGAGCGTGACCGTGTATCGCAGTCGACAACACGGCGTTTTGTTTGTTTGCAGACCCCTGGCGATGATGAAGTCGTTTCTAGGAGACGCGCTTGCTTGCTTTCGATCTGCGACAATACTGCAGAGTTGTTTATCGCTACCAATATGGTTTAGCATTATTTGTTCTTTGTAGGCACATCCGCCTGCCTAGGCAATAAACTGTTGAATGTTTAGCATGATCTGTCGCATTGCTCTTTAATTTCTTTTTACTTACTTTTGTCCAAGTCCGCTTCATTTTTTCCTTAACCTTCCTATCTTCTTTCCTCTTTCTCTCCTCCTGTCTTCCTTTGCGCTATCCCTTCCCCCTCCTCCCTAAAGATTAGGCAGGCGTTGTGCCCCACTAGGTGGCAGTTGTCAGCGTGTTCGCTCCCTATTTTCCTCCGTGTCCTTGTGTAACATCAAACAATAAATAATAAACAACTGTAAGTTTTCAAGAGAGACACAAGAAATGCTGTGCAGTTGCTGGACGAAGCGCTGGATCGATTTAAGGTAGCAATACAACAACAACAACAACAACAACAACAACAACAACAACAACAACAACAACAACAACAAGAGCTTTGATACACATCCTGCACAGCGACATTTTCTTTCAGAGTGAGCAACGGTCGTGCCCTAATAAGCACAGCCATTGTGCCAGTGCCCTACGTGGTATTGTGGATACTAAACAATGAGTTGCGTTCCTTTTATTTATTAGTTTGTTGTTACACATATTAAGATTGATGAGGTGTTGCTCTTCGCGGTCAGAATGTGTGCGAACATGGTTGCTGCTCATGGAATATATGTTTGTGTGTGGTGCATAATGGCGTTGGCGTTATAATGATGATTTAGTACACACTCTTGTGTGCGCACTCCGCTGTGTGATGGATGCCCTGCGAGCGGCACATTATGCTTCAGACGCTAATGCCCATGCAGTCATACTGTTTGTGCGCTCTTGCCTTGTATTGCTGTGTCTATGTGCGCGCTGAATTTTGTTTTCTTGAGTTCTCTTTGCAGTCGCCTTTACCAGGACAAGGTGGCCATCCGGGCACAGCTTGTTTAGCATCCCTTCCTTCTTCCTGCCCCCCCCCCCCTTTCCCCCTCGCTCATTTTTATACACGTCAAAAACTGCATACACTGCTAGCCTCTAGAGATTACCTGTCTCATTAACCAATTAGGTAAGTAATTAGTTCCGTTGAAGATGAGAGGGAGGAAACTACGGCGTTTGGTGCAGGCGTGTCTAGCCTCGTAAAAACAAGATGATAATAGCTCTATTCCAGAGTGTTCATTTACCACTTGTGAGATTGTTTCTGAGCTCACTTGTGACACATGAGAACACAGAAGTTACAGGAAAGGAAATTCCTTGGGCAAGTAGATGGCGACACACGTTGAATCTCAACAGCAAGAAAAAAAAAGAAACACTGACAACGCTGACAAAGGAAACCGCAAGGAGGACAGACGAAGAGCCGATTTTCAAGAGAGCTTCATTTTGCAGAAATGCGAGGCGAGAGAATTTAGGAATATTGGGATTTATTGGGAAAAAAAGGACCACAGACCAAGCGCTGACTTTCAGCTAACGCATATATGGCTAATACAAAAAAGAACATCTGAAGATAGTGAGCATATATATATATATATATATATATATATATAGATATATATATATATATATATATATATATATATATATATATATATATATATATATATGTGTGTGTGTGTGTGTGTGTGTGTGTTTGTGTGTGTGTGTGTGTGTGTGTGGTGTGTGTGTGTGTGTGTGTGTGTGTGTGTGTGTGTGTTCACTATCTTCAGGTGTTCTTTTTTGTATTAGCCACATATGCGTTAGCTGAAAGTCAGCGCTTGGTCTGTGGTCCTTTTTTATAATTCATATCATTAAGAAGATAGCGCACAATCAATTAAGGCGCCGGCTGCTCCTTAGCTCTTGAATGGATCGAGCATACAACCTATAGGGCTCAACTAAAGCGTAACCAATACGTGAACTGTACCTTTTTAGTTTCTTCTCTTCGTATTTTTTAGCGTCTTTTTAAGATTTGACAGAGAAGTGTTTCTACTACTCGATGTATACGTATTGTCGAAGACGGACATGAAGATGTTACAGATCGTTCACTCTAAGGAAAAAAGAAGAGTCCTTTGACTCTTTTTTGCGGGTAATGACTTGCCACGTGTATGACTTTCTTTGAGGAGACTTGTGAACTCTCTTTGTAGATAAATATACTCTCTTCGAAGAGTCGTGGCACCCAAAATAGAGTTAACGTGTCTCTTTAAAGGGCCCCTCACCAGGTGACCTAACGAATTTTAGTTAGACATTGCAAGATGTTGCGAGCCCAATAAAGAGCATTTTGCCACAAGAATTTTTCTAATCGGTCGGTTAGAAGCTGAGAAAAACAATAATTTGTAGCGGCGCGAAACCATGATGCGAGGAGGCGAGCTGCAAACCCTTGCCGCTCGCCCCGTGTAGCCTTCGCAAGCCAAATCCCTTCCCTTCCTTCTTCGGCACGCGAGCAGAAGGATCACATAACGCATACGCATGAACACGTCATGCGCACAAAATGTCACGAGCGCATGACGTGCCCGAACCAGCCCGAGCCCCCGAGACGCGAGCGGTGTTGTGGCGGCGTTCTTTGCGCTTCATCTCTGCAAGTTATGCCAAATGCGCCCTCGCCGATCACTTGGCTTTTAACCTATTACTGAGCACGAAAGCTGCAACATTTGTACGGACGCGAGACTAGCGGTGTGCCGCATGAACATCTAGTTAGACGCGGGAGGGTAAATGAGCCTAATGAGTGCTGGGACGCGGTAGAAAATTAGTTTCTTTGCAAAGGGTGGCGTCTGCACGATGCGCAAAGCGCGAGAACACGGACGCGTGCGAAACGGAGGTAGATTAGTCTCGAATCTCGCTGCGATTCGCAGTAAAAATTAAAAAAAGAAAACGCACACATTTCGTTTGTGTGTTTTATCATTGCTCTCAAGTTTTATTCATCAATTCAAGCAACAAATTACACAAACTAGACGTCGTGTCAAATAATTATCGCAGTGTCACGTGCTACTGTTGGCGACGTCAGAGCACAGTCGTCTACGTAGAGGAGCGACGTCACAGCACTACCATCTACGTAGAGCCATTCTCTCATGTACGTCATCCCCTCATTCTCTGGGCGCGCGGACGCGAGAAGAAGGGAAAGCAGCGTTCAGCTTGAAATTTGACCCATTTACGCGGCGCGTAGCGTTGCAAATTTTGGCAGACGTAATCGCGAACGCCGAGTGCATGCATTGCGCTCGTCAGCTCAAAATTGTCAAACCTGGTGAGGGGCCTTTAAGGAGAGGCTTATGCGTGGGAAGTAAGAACTCCCAGAAAAGAGTAACGCATGCTCTTTTTTATTCTGAGAATTTGTCATTGAAAGCACATACGACATTTTTCAGCGCCAAAGTGGTTAGTAAGGGTAATCTAAGAAGGACAAGAACACAGCGCACAGGGCGAGCGCTATTCTCTTCTTTAGGTACCTTCCCACTTTCGAGCTAAAAAAATGTCGCATGTGATTGAGGAAGTTTTATTGACGGGACCCTATGACCATAAGCGCGCACACAAAGGAGTGTGGCAGGGGGTGAGGCCGCGCGCCCCAGTACCTCGTCTTTGCCCTGAATTCCGATCGTAACGGCCTCTGTAGGAGGAGTCGAGAAGAGCCTGGGCGAGGGGGAGGGGGGAGCTGCCTTGACATCCCCACTCTATCTTTGTAGGCCCTGAGCATGCCTATGCCTAAGACAGAGAAAGTTGGCATCCGCAGTTTCGTATGATGTCACGCAGAAGCTCGGCATCGGAGGGGAATTTCTTTCCGTGCCGTCAGCGAAGACACAACTGCACGTGCCGCTGACAGCGACGATGCTCTGGATGCGAGAATGAGGGGAAATCCCGTATGCCTGGCGACAGCCGTGCTGTCAAAGAAAAGGAGGTCCGCATGGACACGGCTTCACGGGCCGGTGCAAAGAGCGACCGGGCGTGTTCAAGACAAACGGAATAGGCGTGGCGCGCGAATCGCCAAGACAGCAATTGAAACCTCCTCGGACTCGTGCTATAGTAACCAGCAGAACGCGAGTCGATAAAGATGGAAAGACGTTTGCACCGAACCTCGTGGTGCCGTTTATTCTCCTTCTTCTTTTCCTTCTTCTTATTCTGCTTATTCATCATCATCATCATCATCATCATAATAATAATAAGATATATCATCATTTATCATTACTATTGATATCACTCATCTGAACACGAAAACGCCTCAAAGATACAAAACACAAAATAGAAGGCTAGCTAGAAACCGTTTCCTAATAGAAACACCGCACCACCTCCTTGAACGAGCTAGAAAAAAAAAAGAGGAAAAGAAAAGGGCGAAAGAGGGTTCGTTATATCACCCTCGGTACGTTACTATGGGAATAGTTAAAAAAATCACAGCATATCCACGGAGTGAATGATGATGAGTGGGCGAAGCTGCGGAGGTTCATCGGTAAACCGTGAATCTTCCGTGAATTCTGCCCAGTACATCATCACCGACGTGAGATCGGGCGCGTTTATACTAAAGGTTCGATGAGTTATGACGACTTGCAGCTCACTTTAACTTTACATGTACGCTGTGAATTTTCATTGTTTAGAAAACCATTGCTTTAGAAAACATCTGGCGTCTTTCGTTAAGCAGCTGGCGTCTTTTCGTTTTGCTTTAGAAACATCTGGCGTTCTTTCGTTTTGCTTTTACAAAACATCTGGCGTCTTTCGTTGGTTTATTTCATCAATCAACGGCGTTTTGAACAAAATTTTTATTGTTTAATCACGCACAGGAGAAATCTCACCAGGCACTACCTTGGAGGTAAACAATGGCTGCTAATGGCAATGAGAGACAGAAGAAGTCGGCTTTTAGCTAACACTTACACTTCTACTTCTACTAACGTTTCCTACTGGAACATGCCAATGGCTGCTAATGGGGAATGAGAGACAGAAGAATTCGGCTTTTAGTTAACGCGCACGCTGCGAATTTTTTATTGTTCAACAACGCACAGGAGAAATCTCCCACCGGCACCACCTTGGAGGTCAAGATCTGGTATTAGCGTTACGACTGGTTACGCACTACTACGAGGGACGAACGGGCGCCGCCTTAAAGGGCCCCTCACCAGGTTTGACAATTTTGAGCTAACGAGCGCAATGCATACACTGGGCGTTCACGATCACGTCTGCCAAAATTTGCAACGCTACGCGCCGCGGAAATGGGTCAAATTTCAAGGTGAACGCTGCTTGCCCTTCCTCTCGCGGGCGGGCGCTTTATAGAATGAGGGGATGACGTACATGAGAAAATGGCCCTACGTATATGGTAGTGCTGTGACGTCGCTCCTCTACGTAGACGACTGTGCTCTGACGTCGCCAACAGTAGCACGTGACACTGCGATAATAATTTGGCACGACATGTGCAGTTGGTGTAATTTGTTGCTTGAACAGATTAATAAAACTTGAGAGAAATAATGAGACACACAAAGGGAATGTGTACGTCTTTTTTCATTCTTTTTTCGTGAATTGCAGCGAAATGCGGGGATAATGTGCCTCCCTTTCCCATGCGTTCGTGTCCCCGCGGTTAGCGCATCGAGCAGACGCCAGCCCTGGAAACGAAAGTAATGTTCTGGCGCGTTCGAGCAGTCATTATGCTCATTTATTCTACCGCGTACAAGTAAACGTTAATGCGGCACTGGCTCATGATACTGCCATTCTCGTGCCCGTACAAATGCCTCAACTTTCATGCCCGTCCCGCAGAAACAGGCAGTACACCACAGAGAACGCCGACAAAACGCCCACGGCCGCTACATAAAAACAAAGGTAGCGGCCGTGCAACGCCGCTCGCGTGCTCGGGCTGGCTCGGGCACGTCATGCGCACGTGACCGTACATGCGCATGACGTGTTCATGCGTATGTGTCAAGTGAAGAGGGCAGGGAAGGTATTTGGCTTGCTAAGGCTACACGGGGCGAGTGGCAAGGGTTTGAACTCGCCTCCTCGCATCATGGTTTCGCGCCGCTACAAATTATTGTTTTTCTCAGCTCGTAATGAACCGATTTGAAGAATTCTTGCGGCATAGTGCTCTTCATTCGGCACACAACAACTTCCAGCGTCTAACTAAAATTTGCTATGTGGCCTGGTGAGGGGCCCTTTAAGGAGCTTCGCCCCTAAAAAAAATTGGATTAAGTGACGCAGCCATTGCTCGCGGCTGTCCCGGCCGTCTTGTAGCTGGAAAGGGAGAACAGCCCATCGTAACGTGCTTGTGTGGGCGGAAATTGGTAAAAAAACCCTAGTCAAACTTATTGCGCTGTAGGCGGATAATTGGTTCGTGATCGATAATTCGAACAAACTCAAAGATATTTTACTTGAGAGGAAGAGTGAGAGGCCTGCTCGATCAACCAATACTTTGCGTTGACGTGCAGAGGAAACAAGGTGATGGAAGGCGGTGAAGTTGAAAGAGTTTACATATGACATAAGGTGAGAAGACACGAGCTATTCAAGCGTTCCTAGTAAAAAACAGCCCGAAAGCACAAAGACGAGACAGATGAAACAGGGCTAGCGCTGACTACCAAAAAATGGGTTTATTTTTACGCTGCAGATATATACGCCTCTGGAACAGGGAAAAGATGGAGGGAAGAGAGAGGATATATATTTGCACCGCAAAAATAAACGCATTTGTTGGTAGTCAGCGCTAGTCCTGTTTCATCTGTCTCGTCCTTGTGTTTTGGCGCTGTTTTTTACTATGAATGTGTGCCAACAAGCTCAAGTCCGCACGCTTATTTATTCAAGCGCTCTTCACGATTGGTTGGACAACTTTCCTATTAGATGTCTGGCATAGTTATTGGCCTGAACTTGTACGAAGGATGCTACAACGTTAGTGCTTTTTGTGAATTCGAGCCCTGAGTGTTCCTTAATCTGTTTTATTCACAGTACACAAAATCCACCATTGACATCGCTTCCTGGAGACGGTCCACCATGGCATTTTGCAAGTCATAGAGTTCAAATGCTTCCTCCGAACTTATTGATAAAAACTTGGAGGACGCTTGAGCTTCGTATTCAAGAGTAAAACGTGATAGCTTAATCGGGCCCCGTGCGCATCGCCTTCTCAAATGATAGCCTGGCTTCGGTTATCGGTGGATGCCTCAACCGTGCCGCAATGGAACGAACGTCTGTGCGCGTAACATTGGCCGTTTCAAACTACCCTAGAATGCCTACTGCAAGTACAGTTGCGAAGTGCCTACTACGCCATAATTCAGCCTTTTGCGAATCAGCGAAAGGCCCACTACGCGTCCGTAAGGCAACACGCGAAACTACGCAGCGGCTCACTTTGATGACGCTTTTGCTGATGACGATGATTAGGTATGTCCGAGCGCTTTGTTATCGGTGGGCCTTTAAAACACCCACTCGTTGCGCAATTCACACGTTTTGACGCCTGGCGCCGTTCTACGCTTCTGCCACACAAAATTACATGCGTTGAGGAGACTCCTTCCACTACATGACATTCATACATTTTATTTTTCGAAGCACTCTCAAGCAATATCATAGCTCTGTGGTGGAATCCCTGCTTGCCACGCCGAAGGCCTCGGTTCAATTCTCACTGGAAGCGAAGACATTTATTAGTTATTTTATCTGCATCTTTCTCGATTTTTCAGTCACGGACAACACTGATTTTGCGCTCACAACCAAAGACGCCGACACCGGAATTTCTGCGAAACGAGCTCCTTAACGCGATCGCATTAAAACACAATAAATGCTTTTTTTTACGTGGCATAACCGTGATATGATTATGAGGCATGCCGTAGTGGGGGGCTCCGCATCAATTTCTGACCACCTGGGGTTCTTTAGCGTGCGCTTAAATCGAAGCACACGGTTGTTGTTTTCATTTGGCCCCGATCGAAGTGCGACCGCCGCAGTCGGTAATCGAACCCGCGCCCTCGAGCTTAGCAGCGCGACACCTCACGAGCTAAGCTACCGCGGCTGGTTTCAAAGTTCTTACGGTGTGACCAGGAGTATAAATATTTGCGGTTTTCTTGCATGGGAAAACTGCAACTATCACCATTTTTTTTGTGCCATTTTGGCACAAAAGAAATTTCGGATCGATGGCACGCATAAGAATGAGGCGAAAGCGGCGTTGTATACCTGAAGGGAAGCATATATGCACAAGTCATCCATCATAATACTGACGTAAAGATTTGGCGTAAAAGCCTGAGGTAACTAGGGTCTCGCTCGGGTCTCGCTCGCTTCCTGTCCTACTTCGGCGTCTACGCATAGTCTTTCTTCGCAACGGTCATAACACGCTCTCCTGTGCCTTCTACGGGACCTGACATAGGATGAACTGGCTTAGAAAAAAAAAAACGGCTAGCGACTTGATTGATGTAAATTTCATGCATATATGCGCTTTCAACGGCTGAAGATGTCACCGCGGTTAGAAAAAAGGGAGAAAGCGAAATAACAAAAACGTGATGATGGACACACGCGCATGCGCGCACGGAAAAACAACAAGAAAAAAACACGCAGAATCTCCTTTGGGAGTTGTCTGAGTGATACCCAAGCGCCCAGTTTTACCGCAAGAAAACTCCTATGGGAGTTGTCCAAGCGATGCGAACGCGTAGAGTTTTACCGTAGGAAGATCCATAATTGCGGCCTCCCCTGGAACGTTGTTTTCCGGTGGCATCAGCCAAGAGTGTTTCTTTTTAATGCGATAGAAATTATATGCACACTCGCGGCCGGTTTTTGCCGTCGCCGTCATGTTCCGTCTAATGTCCAAATCGATAACATCGCCCCGCGCATCGTATGTTCTACGCAAGAGTGAAAGCACGCAAGCGCTGGGGACGAACGCATCTGAAGCAGAGATAAAACGAGCCGGCCATCTCCGTCGCACAAAGGGCGCATGCGATAACATCGTCGGGCGTGCGGGACCTGCCGTCGATGGCTCCTCAAGCAGAGAAGAAACGCCCCATCCATCTTTCGTCGGGCGAAGGAGCTAGGCGTCGGTGGGGGAGAGAGAAGGGGGGGGGGAAGGTCACTTGAACAGGAAGTGTGAACTTTGATAAAAAGGGCGCTATCTCTACAGACATCAGTGGATGGCTGGTATCGTCTTGCACGTGCTGTGCGCTCACCGCTTACTTCGCGTTGAAACGACAGACAGCGCGAAAATCGCTTCGCTCCTTGGAGCGGCTGTATCCTATTACCAGCGTTTTGTAGAGTTACGCGAGATCGAATCCGAAAGAGTTAGCTGCTGGCCTTACTTCGTATAACATCCCGATTTGTTGCTATCGCATTTATTGCCATTGCTTCGCCCTTGCGGCGAAATTGTCATTTTATTTTTTTTCTAACATTCGTCGGCGTTTCGAATGACACAACGAAAGGACACAACGCCACCACCGAAAAGCGCATTTAGCATTAAATTTTCACAATGTCGGAATTTTCTTGTTGTTACAATGCTCCGTGGCGGTTTTACATGCTTTCCTAGAGAGGGCTGCTATTCCACGATCACGAAATATTTCAACGAAGCCTTCATAGAGGGTGGTATTCGTTTACATTTTTTTTAATCACCGGTACACAGCATTCAGTATGGTTCAGGGACATTCCCATTCTGCAAGCATGGGTCTTCAGCCCACCATAACTAAAAGAAAAGTGTGTGTTTCGCCCAGTGGATAAGACACTCGCCATTGTAGCGTGGGGACCTAGGTTCGTAATCCGGCACCGCCAAGAAAATTTTTTTTTGATACTTTACTTATTTATAGTGCTTCGTCTTGCATCACGGAGGGACAGACGGACGCAGGCACGTAGGCAAGAGGGGGGGGGGCGCCCCCGCCCCCCCCCAACCGAAATTCGTCCAACCTTCTATTCTCCCGGGAAACAACTTTTCGTTCTTTTCGCCATGGAGAGGCTTTCTTTCGAACATTGCCTCCCCCCTCCCCCCCGCTCGAAAAAAAAAAAATCCTGGCTACGTGCCTGGACGGACGGGCAGTTTTCTCACCGAGCCGGCATATAAAAGCTTACGCATTAGGAAAAACACCAATAGTGAAGTGCACTGCTCGAGATAAAAGGAAACGAGGCGGACGAGACGAACGCACAAAAGAGGCACGTGTGCGTAACACAGGCTTCTAATGCTCCTAGTGCCTTGTTAGCCCGGTTATAGTTGGTTACTGGCGTATGCATAGCACGGTCAAAGCGGCTAAGAAAGGCAGAGGCATCGGTGCGATAACCCGAGATGCGACCCGTGCAGAACCTCTTTGTGTCCAGGTCTCTCTTAGCGCTTGAATAATGTTTCGCAATACGTGTTCACATGCAAGCCCAGGCATGCGCGCTTGCAACACTCAGCGCATCCCCGCGCAAACGCAAGTGAACAGAAACAGTTGTACGAACACGTTGATGGCAGTGCGACAAGAGGAAAGAAACAGCGATGAACTCGTAACTTACATCATTAGAAAGAACAGAGATGCTTAGAGTACCACCTATACCCTTGTATCTTTAGGATGTGACGTCATCGATGTGGGAAGACGTGATATTTTAAGCGCCTGTGTGGGAGTGCGTGATACTTTGTGGAAGCACGTGGGAGTACTTAATATCCTGAGCATCTGTGTGGTTTCGAATAAAGTTAGTTGCGAGTTCAGCGCCGTTCTGTGTTTTTCTTGTGTGGCCGTCGCTTGCGCTGTCCTATCGAGATGTTCAACAAGCCGCTGCCGCAGTATTCAAGAAACAAGACAGCGGCTTGCGGATCGGTTCAAAATACAAAAAAGAATGACTCAGCTAGCCCAATGTTGCAATTCAGTGGTTTGTAGACACTGCACAAACGCAGACTTTAAAGTAGATTAAAGTTTCTTTTTCAGCTAATGGAAGGCGATCTTAATATTAACAGAAGCGACTACTTACAACCAGGAAAACGAAGCGAGAGAGGAAATGATAGACGAGTGCTGCAGTCTTACTTTGCTCGAACCAAGATGCACCGGTATTCTTTTTTTTTTCTTCATGTAATTGAGGCATTGAATGGGTTGCCGATTGAAGTAGTAAAAACAAATGGTCTTTACAAATTTATGCGCTTGCTTGATGTACATCTATAGGATTTGCCGTAATGGTTAATCCGAACTGTACTTATTGTTGTAGAAATTCAAATGCGTCTCTTTGGTAGTAGCATAGCTTTTGTGCATAAGTGTGTGTTTAAGTTGCTAATGTAAGTCGTATTCTCATGTGCCTACCCAGTTGATAGACAGTGTCGCATACCTCCCTGTACTGACCCCTGTAGAAGAGAGTTGACATCATTTCTAAATAAAAATAAATAAATGTACCGACTCGCCCAAATGTCGATTCTGCTGCACGTGTGTGAGTCACTCCACGCAGTTTCTCGTCGGCGCGCGAGAGGGCGAACCCCAGCTACAAAAACACATACCACTACGTGTTCCCCTTGTGCGGTTTCCACATGCGGTGTTTCTCATTTCGAGACAGAACCAACGGTACCAACGCGCAAGATGAAACACTCCGCGGATGCGCCTTTGTCAGCACACACGAGCCCGATGAGCACACACTCGTGTGTATACGGTGAAAAAAGCAAGAGCGCGAACGGGTGCGTAAGTATCTCGCGGTCTGTGGGCGCGATCGATCGTGACGCCCAATGAAGCGGCAAGCCCGGTTCGGCTTATTTCCGTCTCATACAAGTAGCGGCAGGTGCCCCCCACATTCTTCTGTGCAAATAAGGCGCCATGTGGGGAAGCCTCATCACGGACGCATGAGATGACTTCCCAAAAAGGAGAGAAAAGGCCAGGCTGTCCTATGTGCGACAGCAGTCGCCTGTGGCGCCCTCCCCTTTTAGCTTCCCCAAAAGGAAACGACGGACGGTGAGTCCGGATTCATTAAGCGAGCTCCTTAATTAAGCAGGGTCTGTCTTGTCCGTCCTCCTTCCGGGTTGAGCGCACGCCAGCCGTGTCTGCGCACCGCCACGCAGACCCGCAATGTATGCTTTGAGGAAAAGAATTAATGCGCCCTCGGTCATTCTTTCAAACGCGGATCGACAGAAGCGGGTCGAGAGGTGGGCGACTGCTGAAGTAACATTCGAATAGTTACAGGTAGAGGCCCGTCTCGTATTTCTCGTTAACTTCTTCCATTCAGTACGTATATAAGCGAAGAAGTGTCTTAATGTCCCGACTAAAACAATTTGGAGACGCGGACGGCGAATCTAAATTGGGCGGCACTGCGCTAATCGATCGTTGACGCGTTGCGAGCAAATCGAAGAGGTTCACTGTCGGAACTTCGCAAGAATACGTTGACGTGCGCATGCTTGTGTATATAGGTGTACATGGTTTCTTGCGTTATCTATGGAACGAGAGAAAGAAAGGCAGTGCCATTACGTAGTGACGTGTATTAAGTACATATAATATGGATACACTTGCAATCCCTGTGTTGCAGCTGTACGTTGAGCTCCCTATGACAACAAAATAAATAAATAAATAAATAAATAAATAAATAAATAAATAAATAAATAAATAAATCAGAGTGTTCTATCTATCTATCTATCTATCTATCTATCTATCTATCTATCTATCTATCTATCTATCTATCTATCTATCTATCTATCTATCTATCTATCTATCTATCTATCTATCTATCTATCTATCTATCTATCTATCTATCTATCTATCTATCTATCTATCTATCTATCTATCTATCTATCTATCTATCTATCAGTATATAAGGCTCTGCTGCAATTCGACGGCAATCAAGTTAAATAAATACCAGTACTGCGTAACATATGTCTCATATTTGTCTCAGACTTGTCTTATGTCTATCTCTCTAGCACGCACAAACACACACTCGCACGCGCACCACACACACTCGCACGCCCCCCCCCCCACACACGCACGCACGCACGCACGCACGCACGCACGCACGCACACACACACACACACACACACACACACACACACACACACACACACACACACACACACACACACACACACACACACACACACACACACACACACACACACACACACACACACACACACACACACACACACACACACACACACACACACACACACACACACACACACACACACACACGACACACCTTATGCTGCAAATGTTTCTAAGATGAAAATCTAGCCTCTTCCCAATCTCGGATATGCATTTAGTGAGGACAGCAATGGTAAATAAAAAAAAAGAAATCGAAGTGTCGGCCTCGGTTTCTCTACGTTGAACTTGTCGGCAACTTATAATGTGTGCATATTTACGTTGGGCAGACACGACAGCGATCGAAGGACAGATTAGTCATTTGGGACGATTTTCGTTTGTTCACTTTATTTAATGTATTTATTATTATTTTTTGTTCTGTCGAAGCGATCGAAGCTTCGCTGATCAGTGAATCGACTAGCACGGTCGAAGAGCGGCCTACCGCAGCCATTGCTGCCTCTTCTGCCACGCCCGACCGAACTTTCAAAAATTCGAATCGATCGAGCCTAATTAATGCAGCAGCTTAGCTTAGCTACGAAGTACATAACTGTGAAAGCCAACGGCTAGAGCTTGGATGTAGAAAGGGCGTAGCAGAATTGGAGCACCGAGTTACACATCTCATTTCCATGTTTTTTTTCGTGTGTGTATTTTCACGAAGCAGCGAGCCGACTGCTGAAGAGGTTTCAACGACACGATCGAACCTTAATCTTTTACGCATGCGTGTATCTATTGAACAATGCGTGATCTCGTTACGGCATGCAACGACTGACAATTTAAAATATTGGATGTGTACGATTTAGACCGTGCATTGTCAAATGGGCATTTACGGTTTTCAAATTTTTGTCAGCTCCTGCCGAATGTTCATTTGTTCGATGTAATTTTGATCAGGTTTCTTTAGGGTAGAACGAAACGCCGTTTGTTTCTTAAATGGGCGGCTGAGATATCGAAGGAGGAGGAGGAAGGAAAGGAATGAAAGGCAGGGAGGTCAACCAGACGCGCGTCCGGTTTACTACCCTATACTAGGGGAAAGGGATTAAAAAAAGATGGAAGAAGGCACTGTCAGGGTACATATGCGCCTGTCCATGGCTCGATTACAAGCGGTCGCCTAAACTGGTCGACATTAAAAACAGTAGCAATGCTCGCGTCGCTTTGCTGGCCTGCGACGCATAGGGCCACGATCCGAGGATCTTCTCATCGGAAAACGGTCTGTCGTCGAGCTTGTTCAGCGCACTGCGCAGAACGTTTCGTTCGTTCACAAAACGTTCACATGCAGAAACACAGTAGATGATATATCGTTTCGTCGCTATTGCACGAGTCGCATCTGGAGGTGTCTGCCATTCCTATGCGAAAAGAGTACGCCTTCGTGAACGCCACTCCTAATCACAGGCGGCACAGTAAAGTTGCGTCACGGCGGGAGAGGTGCGATGGAATTTTCAGCTTCCTCGATGGGTCGACTTTCCGTATAGGCGACAGTTCCAGACACTGGGGTCGCTCAACCAAATTTGCGACGAACAGTCAGCGTCTGTTCTCCACAAGGGTATATTGGGGCTGTACGGTCGTCCTCTTACACGTACTTAGATACATGTTAGAAGATCTTACAAACTGCGGAAGTCACACGTCACACTGCGTCCATCCCGTCTCCGCCTCTCTCGACGACGTGGCGGTTACGGATATCTCCATTGGAATGAACGGGGCGCTGTATTTTCGAAGCCGTTGTGTAACTGCACAGATTGTTTAGTTTCGTGGCAGCGCATCGCTTAACACTGCGCGTTGGGAACCGTTTTTCGTTGCATAATGCGGATTTGCTTGCGTAATAATTAAGTCAATCTGCTATATAGTGCAACGGCTTTACATATACAGTTTTGTTTTCGTTAAGCATTGTCGCGACTGTGTCCGTACATACCGTTACCGTGATGCAAATAGAATCGGACAGAGATTCCTGACGAATTCAAACAGTTAAACAGACTGGCAGTTAGAAGACTGTAGCTTGGGCGTGCTGATACAACATGATTATGGGTGCAAATCAGCGCTAGCCGACAGGTCGGGACAGAAGAGAGGACACAGAGCGCTGATTAGAAGACTGTAGGATTGGGCGTGTTCTGTGTCAGCGCTCTGTGTCCACTCTTCTGTGTCCCCCCTGTCGGTTGCGCTGAATTGCACTCATAAACAGATGAAGCCGGTGGACAACTGCAGACTGGAAGAAGATCCTCGGGCAACAACAACAAGCAACATCCCCGTCCGCATACGCGTGAACAAGACCGCATTAAAAGTAAATATCGGAGATGACATCACAATGAATTAAAGCACGTTTATTCCGCATTGGAATGAGGCAAGGCCGCTGCAGTGGAAAGAGGGGACGGGGGGTTGGAGTTGGGGAGAGAGTTGACTGTCTTTCGCCTTTTAAAAAGGCTAGATGGGTCGCCTTTCACGTGTCATACCAGATATTCGGGCAAACGTGATTATTTTTTTTTCTTTGCTTCAAAGTGCGCTTCAAAGGCACATGTTGGAATGGCACGCAAGTTCTTCAAATGGGCCTAAACACATATAGAAGCGCCTGCGAATTCCTTCATACACACACAACAGAAGAAGGAACTAAGAGTGCGCCACATGAAAACACAAAACACATCGCACACAGACTGCGAGCAGTGCAGGACATCGAGGGTGAAGTCCTGAAGTTTAGAAGAATTTTCGTACAAATTATTATCTTACAACTCCGTAAGTACAGCAGTATAGGAAACAAGCGATCAAGTATGTGGACTATGTGGGGCCTTGCAAGTCCGCCCCTTTTTCGAGAATAACTCGATTTTCGACGTTCTTTCTGAAAAATTTGCATCGTTTGTGAAACTTCTGTAGACCAATACGCTAAGTATTTTATATACGTTGAAAATTGTCTCTTGCTGTTCGAGCTGCTTATGCTACTGTGCAATCTACTTGGCTCTTTCGAAGCCCAAAGACTGCTATCGTCGCTACATACCCTCGACCATCTGTAAGATTCTTTATTTCTTCTATTCAAGCCTATCGAGCATTCTTCTGAAGAGCATAAGGAATCTCCCTCTTCCACGTCACTTTCGACTCGGATGAGAAAATGAAGAGATAAGCTCAGGCAAAACACTTCTCTGTGTGTGTGTGTGTGTGTGTGTGTGTGTGTGTGTGTGTGTGTGTGTGTGTGTGTGTGTGTGTGTGTGGTGTGTTGTGTGGTGTGTGTGTGGTGTGTGTGTGTGTGTGTGTGTGTGTGTGTGTGTGTGTGTGTGTGTGGCGTGTGTGTGTGTGTGTGTGTGTGTGTGTGTGTGTGTGGACATACACATATATGTCGAGAAACACAGGACAAAGGTTTGTCCCGCGTTTTTCGGCTTGTGTGTACATCTACTATTGCGCTTTAATTTTCCCAACGAAAAGTTTTGTTAAACTCAGTTTCTGCTGACGACAAGAGTTTTAACGAAAATTCGTCCGGTAGTGATTAGTCGTAGTAAAAGGAAAAATGGACGCCGACAACGAACATAACAATAAAAACAGCTACAAGTATACTGACTCCCGTGCGGTAAAGTCCTGTTCGCAATCCTCCCCGTTATTCCGCTGTTTATCTGACCTGCTGAAGTGTGTCCCCGGTGTTTTGCGCTTACGCGGGTGCAGTGTGCTTTCCTCCTCAGCTTCTCCTACAAGAACCCACGCAGCGGTTGAGAACGCCGAGGCCGAGAAACAAATAGAAGGCACACTGCTGCTCAAAGAACGTTCGAAACGCGAGGATTGAAAGAGAGAAAACTACGTCGTTGATTGAACGTGGCAGTACGTCACCTGAATGTGGAGAATTTTTGTTGGAGTACCATTTTTCTGCGCATGATGTCATTAATTTTTTGTTCTCTGGTACACCACATTTACTTGTTCTTTTTTTTTCCTTTTCAAGGAATCTTCTTTATATTTCATTGCTTTGCACTTGTCCTGGCAAAGTGACATGCCGAAACTAGTTATAAGTGGCAGGTGGACTTGCTTTTCGAGCAGGAAAAAAAGAATGATTAAGAAAAAGCTTGCGTATATACCATAATGACTTGACTTCTAAGTTCAAACAGACACTAATTCTTTAATGGACTTTTCGAGTGCGCGGAAACGGCCCTTCTTCAAGTGCCAGTAACTCTCGTCTCAGGGCTTCCCGAAACGGGCCTCTTAATTTTCATACTTACGACGTACGAGTAGTTGATCTTAGAACTTTTTCAACAGTTTCGATTTATTTATGTCTAGAAATGAGGCCGATTCGAAGAATAAAAGCAAGACGGCGTATAGCAAACCGTGTGAACGTATGAAAAAAAAAAAGGCGCTCTTTTATACTCTGTCTTTTTCCTAATTTCGCACGCTATGCTATTACGCCGTCATGATACCAAAGTCAACTCGCCTAAGCTTCTACTCTTGTATGCAATAATGAAATAAAACTTAAAAAGTCTCAGGAGTGTTTCTATTAAAGAAACCTTCACTAATTCTAACCAGCCAGCCAACTCGAACATTCGCAGCGTTATGGAAGCGCAGAAACCGCGTAACCACGGATCAATAGCGCAGTGACCACGAAAAAGACACACGAGGCGAGGTGTCGCTTTCTTTTTTATTTTTTTGGCTGTTATTTTGTCCGTGTTCTGTACAAGCCCAAGCCAGTCTCGGTGAGTTAACCGATCCATTTTGTGAGACGCTCTGTTTTTCGTTTTCTAATAAAGTGAGCTAGCTTCCCGACCATACCGTATTTTGCTCAGTTATTGATCATTCGCGGGAGAGAAGGAAGGAAGGGGAAGGGAGAGAGAGGGGGAGAGAGAGATTGGCTCAAAGTGAGGTGAAAAGACCGTTGACTGCGCCGTAACTAACTGGAGCGCGGCCTAACACTGTAGTACATCAATCAGCAGCGTGTGTAAGAGGAAAGTTTAAGAGGAGGATAGCAGGGTGGTAGGGAGAGTGACAGGGCAGATAAGGGAGCATAGAGCTGGCACCTTCGCTGACTGCTTACGAAACAACGGGCAGGCTGAGTGAAAACAGTAAACGGGACCAATCCCTTTACGCCTGCCGCGCTCGGTAGGTCGCACACTGCTGTCAGGCTTTTCCGTGAACGTGGAAAGCCGTTACTGTGCCGGTTCTTTTTTGGTGCTTTTTTTTTTTTTGTAAACGTTGTTGACGTCAGTCCGGAACTTTTGTGCGCGCACTATGAGCAGGCGACGTTATTTATAAGCCCGACGCGTAGGCCGATAGGATTGAGCTGTCAAGTCAAGTGAAGTTCATTAGGCTCCAAGTAAAAAACAATCGGATAGACCTAAAGAAGGATTTCCGAACGCTGTCGGGAGACCTTATCGACAAAGGTTACAAACAAAAGTTGGTTCGCAAAACCAGCAGTATAACAAGGAAAAAGCCTCTATTGTAATAGAAAGACAAGACTGACACGAGTTAAGTTAAAGGTGAATGAAAACTAGAACTGGTCTGTGCTATCTATACTTAATGCTTGATTACCGCTCTGTCGTCAATACAACTACAAGCAGTCGTTCGCGATCGTGTTGTTTCGTTTTGAGGACCTAACCACTTTGGAAAGTGAGAATCCCGGAATGTCGACGTAATCAGTCGTCGAACCGGAATTCGCTGAAGGCATTATTATCGTTTCTCTTTTAACATAACAGTAAATTATAAACTTTACACGAAAATAGGACTGTCAAGCTTTGTATAACAGAAACTATAGTGTTCAGGTTACACAACTCATAAACAGCACCTATTTTTCGTACACCCGCCTTTTGTCTCCGCTGTTATTTACAGCTGTATTTGCTCCTTAACCTTTCTCCTAATGTAGGGTCGCAAACCAAGAGTTTCAAATTTTGGCTAACCTCTTGGTTCAAGCAGAACCTTGGTTCGGGCGACTTGATTCTCGGTCGAATGTTAGGAAACGCATCGCCAAAACACGCAGGCACAGAAAGAACAGAACAGAACGTCATATTACGCAGTTACAGAATATTTTGAACCCTTGTAGCCTTTAAGGCGTCGCATGAGGGCTCTATTGCAATCTACTTCCATCAGAATGCGGCCGTCGCAGTCGAGAACCCAACCCGCGACCACATGCTTTCGAGGAAAAACGCCATATTTGCCGAGGCAACGCGGCTGGCCGTTGCGCTGGTTAAGTGTACGATCTAGCACTTTTTCCTCTTCTTCATTTCAAGAATGCGAAACTCGACAGCGCGATATATTGTTTCGTATCATTTCGCTTTCCGAAACGCGCATGCGTGCTGTATTTTTGCTCAATGCTCAATTTTGATCATCTTCCCGAGTCTTAAATGGAATGCTATAAGGCCGCCGTCGCATTGCACGCAGTTTCAAAGACTCGCCACGCTTAGTTTCACATTAAAAAATGAATAAATGTAAAAACCAGCTAAGAGGACAAACCGCGTATCGCGTCGAGTGTCTTCCATGACCCGTTATATAGTGGCATTCCAGCAGCTCCCGAGAAAATGTGCCTTACCACGCTGCCGTGGTCTCTATATCCGTGTGCTTCAGCGCATAGTTCGCCTTTCGCAACAGCCCGCGGGGTTTTTTGTTTCGTTCCCCTCCTTTATAGGTGTCGCGCACGTCGCATACTCGGCGTTTCTAGGAGACGAGAACTCCGTATAGTATAAGGCATTCCTGGCCGGGTAGCGAGAAAAAGAGTAAACGCTGGGTTATCGAACAAGAATGGTGCTTATGGAAGCAAAAGCGTGGCCCTGCACACAAAGTCGAGGTATCGTTGTTGACGTCGGGTGTACAGCCGACGCGCTAAGCCTAATTGAGCTTCACGAGGACGGAAACTTGGTAGAATGCTTGATAGAATACCAGTGGCGGCCTTGGACCACCGGCGTGTCACGTTCAAGGCGCTGGATCGTCAGCCGAACGCATTCCGGAAGTGCTTATGCAGGCAAGCCGAACAGGGAACGCATTCAATGCCTACATTTTCAGTGGCCCTTCTCTATATATGTACTACGCTTGTATAATTGTTGTTTTATTCTTGTATGTATGTTAACAGATATCGTATCGCAGTCAGCAATATATTCCAGTATTCAGTATAGTCGTTTTGTATTATGCATATATTTCGCTGTCTTAAACTTCGTAACCGCTTCTGTTGTTTGAGTGATGTATGTTATGACGTTCTGTGAGGCATTCGTGCCTTTCTGTCAGCATTTTAGACAACACAAATGTGCATTTTATCGTATGCATTCTCTGAAATAAGAGATAAAAGGTTAAAAATGAGTAGCGGCTGCATGCGATCCTGTTGGTACGTATCCATAGTTAAAGACAGGGCAATGCAAATAAGGACAAGTAAGGTCACAGGACACGCTAGTTCTGTTTCCTTACTTGCTTGTGTTTATATTGCACTGTTTCTAACTGACGAAATGCACGAAAGAAAATCGACAGTGAGTCAATCGATAGTGAACTCGCTGTAATTCTAGGATACAGTCAATTAGGATAGTTATGCGTATATACCGATCAAGCGTTAACTGCGTCTATGAGAATCGCACGCAACAAAAATAAAAACAAAAGGAGGATCGCAGGAATGTGGCGGTCGCAACATCTTATTGATGAGCAAAGGTAAACGCTGGAGAGTTAGGTGCAGGACGAAAATGTTCATGGACTTCCCAAGCTGCATCCAGGAACGCTACACAGGAGCGGCAGAAAGCGCGCAAGTGCTCCTCTTATCCTTTTCCCGTTGTCCTTGTAACTGTTATCCCTACAACTGTTGTAACTGTTCTCCTTGCAATCGCATCAATAAGTTCCTAATTCTTTACGTAAAAAAACCTGGAGGACACTTGAGCTTCGCCTTCAACAGTGGAACGCAAAATTATAGCCGGTCCTCGTTGGCGTTGCCTTCTCACTCCCGTACCACGCTTTTCTCATCGGTGGGAACCTCAACCGCGTCGTGAGGAAAGGAACCTTCGTGCGCGCAACATTGGCCGTTGTAAACTCTCGCAGAATGCCTACTGTAAGCACAGACAATGCGGAAGCTGAAGAGACGATGGAGACTTCAAGAGATGGAAAATCCTTGAACAGAATTTCGACAAGTGGTCTTGTTTTCTGCAAGGCAGCAACAGCTTTGCAGAGGGCAAGACTACTTGTTGAAACGTTGGCACCAGCAGCACCCTCTGTTAACTCTGCTTAAGGATTTCTCTACTACAAGTACAGTTGCGAAGTGCCCACTATGCCACTGTTCATGATTCAGCGAATTAGCGAAGTACCCAATACGTGCCCGTAAGGCAATACGCGCAGCGGCGCACTTTGTTGAGCCTGTTGCTGCTGCTGCTGATGACGATCAAATATCCCTTAGCGCTTTGTAACGGGTGGGCCTTTAAACTGTGGGGTTGCTATCACCCCCTTAAAGTCGTTTTCGCCTCATAGCGCCCGCGCGTCTCAATTAGCTTCGCCGCAGAGCGAAATACGGCGCTGTGCTCGCGCGGTGGCGCAAGTGGCGCCGCCTGACGGGGAGCGAGGTTGCGCGGGCGCATGGGGAAGAGCTCTTTCTCTTTTTGCGGCTTGGCGTGGTCGGAGACGGTCGGCTCTCGGGAGGTCCGTGGGTGCGATACCGTGGCTCGTACCCGCGGACTCCCGTGGTGAGTCGAACGTCGGCGACGCCGCACTCGCGGCACATTGTATATGTTATGTTGTTTGTGCGTTATGTTCTCTGCGTGTTTTATTGGCATTACATTGGGTTATTTGTCATGTTACTACAGTTATTTCTTAGATTCGGCTGTCGAGTTCGCCGTTATATAAAAGCTGTTAATAAATGTCGACATTTTCGTTGCACGACGATGTGTACCGTCTCCGTGTGTTCCGAGAGCGGCTCTCTCGAGACCCGTCAAAACCACTCACTCCTTGCTCAATTTCCATGGTACGAGTCCTGATGCGATTACACCCTCCTTCCATAGCAATATTACATGTGTTAACGCGACTGCTCGCCCTACGTGACACGTGCATAGGGGTTTTTCCAGCATGAAATGGTCATGGTTCCGTAAGCGAGACAATAGTTGAAGGTAACGAGCTCCATTCGGTAATAGACGCAAGGTGTTCCTTCGTAGTGTTTCTTTCGAACTTGATGATCGGAGTGTCTCTCCTTTCATTTAGGCTGACATTACGGTCCCAAACAATCCTCGCCACCACAGCAAGCAGGTCGCATCATCACTTACTCTATAGAGTGATTTTCGAAATGAAAGTCAGACTTCGCGGCTTATGTCTCGTTTGGGAAGGTCGGAAACGCATGGATACGGAACGATATCTTCCCAAGACAGTGATTAGGTCGTCGCGAAGGCGTGTTCGGCGCGGGTTGTGTTCTGTCTATCACAATGTGTAGACATAGAGGCTTAAAGAAAAGTGAGCTGTGGTGTTTAACGTGCCGACATAAATCGAAGGCTAAGAACGACGTCGTGTATAGTAGACAGGTCCAAGATATCTTGAACAGCTTGGGGTTCTTTCGCGCACTCTTGAAGCAGGGTGTGCGAACGCTTCTTTTTTAAATGCGAAGCATTTCTTAGCGAACTTCTCCGACTTTGAGCGTATCTATCTATCTATCTATCTATCTATCTATCTATCTATCTATCTATCTATCTATCTATCTATCTATCTATCTATCTATCTATCTATCTATCTATCTATCTAGCCGCCTACGACTTTGTGCTCTCCTGGTCGCTTGGTTCATCGAATGTGCACCAAAATTGGTATGGCGTAACATGACTGTATGACGAACATAAATGACAAGTCATAACATGAAAATCATGACACGCATGTCATGCACAGCATGACTTACGTGCCACGCTCATGGTGCGCTTGGCGGCCGTTTCGCTAGCTTTATATACACCAAAATTGGTATCTTGCGACGTGACCGTGTAACGAACATAAATAACACGAGATAACATGAAAATCATGACACGCATGTCATGTACAGCATGACTTACGTGGCACGCTCATGGGGCGCTGGTGGCAGTTTTCGCTAGCTTGATCTACCCCGAAATTGGTATTGCGCGACGTGGACTGTATGACGAACATAAAAACTCGAGTTAACATGAAAATCATGACACGCATGACATGTACAGCATGACTTACGTGCCACGCTCATGGTGCGCTGGCGGCCGTTTCGCTAGCTTGATCTACCCCGAAATTGGTATTGCGCGACGTGACTGTATGACGAACATAAAAACTCGAGTTAACATGAAAATCATGACACGCATGTCATGTACAGCATGACTTACGTGGCACGCTCATGGGGCGCTGGTGGCAGTTTCGCTAGCTTGATCTACCCCGAAATTGGTATTGCGCGACGTGACTGTATGACGAACATAAAAACTCGAGTTAACATGAAAATCATGACACGCATGACATGCACAGCATGACTTACGTGCCACGCTCATGGTGCGCTGGCGGCCGTTTCGCTAGCTTTATATACACCAAAATTGGTATCTTGCGACGTGACCGTGTGTAACGAACATAAATAACACGAGATACCATGAAAATCATGACACGCATGTCATGTACAGCATGACTTACGTGGCACGCTCATGGGGCGCTGGTGGCAGTTTCGCTAGCTTGATCTACCCCGAAATTGGTATTGCGCGACGTGACTGTATGACGAACATAAAAACTCGAGTTAACATGAAAATCATGACACGCATGACATGTACAGCATGACTTACGTGCCACGCTCATGGAGCGCTGGCGGCAGTTTCGCTAGCTTGATATACACCAAAATTGGTATCTTGTGACGTGACTGTGCAATGAACAGTAATAACCCGAGTTAACATGAAAATCATGACACGCATGTCATGCACAGCATGGACTTACGTGCCACGCTCATGGAGCGCTGGCGGCAGTTTCGCTAGCTTGATCTACCCCGAAATTGGTATTGCGCGACGTGACTGTGTGACGAACATAAAAACTCGAGTTAACATGAAAATCATGACACGCATGTCATGTACAGCATGACTTCCGTGCCACGCTCATGGAGCGCTGGCGGCCGTTTCGCTAGCTTGATCTACCACGAAATTAGTATTGCGCGACGTGACTGTGTGACGAACATAAAAACACGAGTTAACATGACAATCATGACACGCATGTCATGTACAGCATGACTTACGTGCCACGCTCATGGGGTGCTGGCGGCCGTTTCGCTAGCTTGATATACACCAAAATTGGTATCTTGCGACGTGACCGTGTGAGGAACATAAATAACACGAGTTAGCATGAAAGTCATGACACGTATGTCATGTACAGCATGACTTGCGTGCCACGCTCATGGGGCGCTGGCGGCCGTTTCTCTAGCTTGATCGACCCCGAAGTTGGTATTGCGCGACGTTACTGTGTGACGAACATAAATAATAGGAGTTAACATGAAAACCATGACACGCATTTTCCTCAATGACATACAAGACGATGTATGCAGCTCTTTGCTGGCTGCTTCGCATTACATCGATTCCCACAATGCGTGGGATCTGCCGTCTTTTTTTTCTCATCCATATTCCAAAGGAACGTTGACCTAGACGCGGGTGGGATTCGAACCCCCGATCTAGTTGTGCGGAAGATTGGCAATACTGCAGAACCATCGTAACAGGTCGAGAGAGCGATAGTGAACAGAGCGAAGGAAAATAAGGTTAATCAGATAAATGATATTTGGATCATGCCAATGTAAAGGTTAGTACAGTGTACCATTACTGAACAGCAGGTAGATGTTGGGAGGTCTTCGTTCCAAAGAGAAAGAGGGAGTTAGATAGATCGAAATAGAAAAATCAAAAGCAGGGATGGTAACCATATGAGTTTTTGTCTTGCTACCTTACTGTAAAGAGGATGAAATACGGGTTGGCATGATAAGGCGAGGCCATATCTTTAGTCTCCATATAATTGCTATATTGATAAGTAGCGCATCTTGTATACCAGTGTTTCAGCTGGCCACACACACGAAGTGTATAGCAATATTTATTTATTTATTTATTTATTTATTTATTTATTTATTTATTTATTTATTTATTTATTTATTTATTTATTTATTTATCCTCAAGGCCTTTCGGCGTTAGAACAACAAGGGTAACATAATGCGTGATTATACCAATGTTTGCTAATCATGCAATGTTGGCTGAGCTTGTCGAACGCTATCTACAACGATAAAATGCCAGTCATTTGTTAATTATGCAATGTTAGCTGGGTATGTCAGGTACAGCGTTGCATCATTCGTTCATACAAGGGCTTGCTCCTACACAACTTTCGCTTATGCTTTATGAAACTTATTGTTACGATTGCCAGTAGACGCAATATCAGAGGGAAGGTCGTTCCATTCTTTTGACGTATGCGGTAATAAATAGCACAATATGCAGCCTCCCCGCGCCCCTCCATTACCCGTTGTTCTCTTTTTTCTTTTGAAGGTAGTTAGTAGAACCTCAATATGAGCAGTGCCATCAGCGTGATTAGTCGCACGTGCCTTATTTCTTCTATACACGCATCAGCGGGTGCGCTTCAAAAGCGCGCTCAATAGGCGCGCGACCTTGGCTCCGTTCAGGAGATTCGAGCTGCTGGAGCGGGACGTGCGGCGACGAGCACAACGGTCAGTGCCGTAATGGCGCTTTCCCAGCGCTCACTGCGTGTACACGCGTATGCGCTCACTTGGTTTCACCGCGCACCCGTGTGTAACCTCGTGCCTAACTTGTATTGACGAGGGCCTAGTAGATTAAATTCGAAATTGTAAGCTGAGCTCTGGCATAGAGGTCTGCTCCGCCAGGTGTCGCAACGATCCCAGCCACTCACAATCTTTCGATGAACTCAGTAAAACCAATGTTCATTAACCATCACGACAGTTAATTGGCCCTTACCTTAAGTGAAGTTGTGCTCCGATATCATGCGTATCCAACTTGAACAATAACCGCCTATTTCTGTTTTTAACAACGGAGCGTGTTTAAGTACGGAGTAAGGCCGGTGTCGCAGACAGAAAAGTCGGCCGGTATGCGCCACATAAAGCGGGTATGTGCCGAGCGGCTCCTAGCACAGGATAGCCATGTATAGTATAGTATAGTATAGTATAGTATAGTATAGTATAGTATAGTATAGTATAGTAGGGTATAGTATAGTATAGTATAGTACAGTATAGTATAGTATAGTAAGGGGGTGGGAAAGAAAAGTGAGGGTGCGGAGGAAAGAAATGAGGAGAGGGTAAAGCATGGCATAACCTTGTATAGTATAGTTTAGCAAGGCGATGTGTAAAGGAAGTGATGGTGAGGAGGACTGATGTTAGAGTGAGGAGGAGATAAATAAGGAGGTGAGAGGGTAAACCATAGCATAACCATGTGCAGTATAGCATAGTTAGGGGTAGGAAAGAGAAGTGTGGGTGAGGCGGAGCGATGTGAGGGTTAGAAGGAGGGAATAGCGTAGAGAGCGCAATATAGAAAGAGGAAGAAAGAAAGAAGAAAGAGGAGGAAAAAGAACTCAATTTGCGTTGGCCAGGTGGTGGCGCTAACTTGCCATCTCCTCTCTTCGCCGGGTGGCGCGGGGTCTCCCCTGCGTCTTCTCTGGACCCCAATAAAGTTTGCATCATCATCATCATCATCATCATCATCATCATCATCATCATCATCATCATCTCTTTACTCAGATTTCGCAGGCGTGGAACTGGCTTTAATTTTTTTAGAAGACTGTTTGTAAACCGGAAGTAAATGCTCGACCGGAAGTGCTTGGGAGAGAGACAAGATCGTCATTCGGTGCTCGTGACATTAAAAAGCACTGCTCTTACCGAGCGAAGACGCTCGGTGAGCCAGGTGGTGCGCAAAAAGAAAGCAGCAGCTCGAAACGCCCGTCCCTGACCAACTCGCCGTTATGCCGCAAATGCTGACGGTGTCTGACGGCGTACGTGTTTCCTTAACGGTAAACATCAACTACGTTGCGTTCTAAGACAGCCGGACACTATCATCGCAGAAGAAGAATGAGTGTAAACTGATTTGTGGTTTAACTTTATGCAGTATACCTTTAAGGAAAACGTTGAAAAGAAGTCTTATTTAATAGTTATGATTAACAATACATCAGACATCATACATGGGGCCTGCGGCGTGAATGCACACCGCCGCGCGTGTGGTCGACAGCTACTACAACTACTAACGCCGATAACGCTAACGCCGGTTCAGAAAGTTTGTAGTTAATGCGTGCACCGCCTCTTTTAGGCAACGACGTCCCGCACTAGGTGCAAATTAGAGAAAAAGAAAAGGCGTGTGCGTCACTCTATACAGAAAAGACCTTGACAACATCGAAGTTCGAGCCGCGTCAGCTCGTGTGGGCGCGATTAAAAGAGCAGTCTGATTGATTAATGACGTTTTAAGCCAAAAAAAGCTGCTTCGCGCTATCCAGCAGCACTACATATCAGCTTACCGCGTGTGGTGTTGGTAACACCCATGTTGCTGTTGCCATCGTTACGCAACTGTAAACAACAGGTAGATATGCGATTGTTCAACATATGAGTGTGCGTATGGTAGCGCGTAACGTTTCGCTCAATGTGAAAAATTACTCACCACATGCTACTACGGTACGTGGGACCTGATAACGCCGGTTTCATGCGAAGCAGTCGCGAATACTTCTATGCGCTTTGAGCCAAGCGTTCCCAGGTGAATCGACGTGTTTTTGTAAGTGTAGTAGCTGTGTGCACATCGCGGGCTTACCAGGCACGTCGACAACACTGGCGTTTAAAGGCTTATAGTGCGACGTCTCACGTTACAGTACATACGTCAGTATTATCGAAACTAAGTGCACTTTATGGTGCAGTCATGTTAAATCATAGAAAAGCAATGAGCTTGCTGACTCATAGGAATACACTCCTATAAATGCGGAGCCAGCAAACGACAAACGTTAATCTGATATGGCACCTGTATCAGTACAGTAAGTTAATGGCCAGCACCACAACCACAATTGACGTTGCACCAACATTACGCCTGTATAGGCTGTCAGCTCTGTGGTAGAATACCTGAATGGATGCGTTCGATTCCTGCTGCTTCGAGTCAACGTGCCGATGTCTGACGTTCTCGCATTAAAAAATAGTAGCTCAGACTGTCAATCACCTGTGGCGCATACCCGTACACCAAAAATGTGCCACATGTGTCTCGTTTTACGCGACAGGATTTTCACGGACCAGACAGGATGCAAAGGTCTACACCAAGTTAAGGAGGCGATCATGACAGGATGTAGGCGGCTAGATAGACGCTACGTAGATAGAAACGCTCAAAGTGCCAAAAAGAAAAAAAATAGGCGGAAAGGAAATAAAAAAATGGAAATGGTGTGGGGAGAGAAAAAGCGCCAGTGAGGATTAATTTTGTTAGCTGTCGAATCAGCGACGATGCAGCGAAGCATATAAAAATACTCCTTATCAGTTTTTTTTAATTTAAAGACAGATGTGAGAGCTCTCTCACGCGAATACTTATTATGCTAATGTTTCGAGTTGACAGCATAGAATGGCGACGGTCCTTTGAGCGAATGACGTAAGTGTCAACTACGTTGGCGCACTTTCCGATGTTTCGGCCAATTCGATGATCCGCTGTATTATAGTCTGCCTTGTGACAAGTTAACTAACTAATTATAAATGCAATGATTGTTCAAACAGGAATCCTTAATGACGAGTTTGCGCAGTATACGTGTTGGGCGCTTAAAGAGTACAAAAAGATCTGTCCCCGATATTACAATTATTTGCTAAAGCACTTTGGAACCGAGTACGACTAATGAGGCGGACGAATTTTTTTTTTTTCATTTCTGTGGCTTATATTAAATATACAACATCGGGTACAACTCGTCGCTCGCGCAGTTTGTACGACACAGTTAAAACAAAACTGATATGGTACAGTGGTAGTGGTAAGCCTTCTGTAAAGTTGTATTGTCAAGGTAGTCTTCGCGTCATTAATCAAGGATTTCAATACTTTGCTTGAGCAGTAACTCGATATATGCAGTCCTTTCCGTATCGTGTTTTTGTTCACCACGAAAATTACTCCCATTGTGATGGGACATGGTTGATGCAGCGAAGGCGCGGCGCGCGCCAGGAAATAATTAAAACTGCCAAAAGGCAATTGAATAATAGGCGCCTGATATTTCATTTCCTTTCATTTTTTTTATCTTCACGCTACGACGATCATTCGCCGTATCTTCCTTCTGTACGTGCCTTTCTCGGGGGAGGGGGAGGAGAGGGGCTTAGTACGGCATGTTAAGTAAATGAGGTGTAAGAGCGATCAAAAAAAGTGGCTATTGTTTGCCCATCGGGCTCTTCCGGTGCTCTCAGATTAATCGAAGTGAGTTCGCTATTTTACTGCACGTTTTAACAGCGAAGTTGTTTATGCCGGCCGTAAAAGCTTTGGTGCGTACAGTGTGTAGAAAAAACTATCATCATCATGAACGGGTATGTGCGACAGAAATTGGGCAAATCTCACTACTCACCGCTGGTCTACTAAAAATGAAGAATGCAACAGACGGGTGGAAAACACCAATTAAGATTTCTGGGCAGACGTAGTCAGTAATTGAGAAAAGCTTTAATAAACCGTCGGAATCAACCCAGCGGTAAACACCGTGGCCGCACGTTTCAGCTTCGTTGAAGTATCTGCACGGAGTGCTTCAGCTGTACGTAGAACGAGAGAATACTATAGGCAACGGGAAAGGCAACGGCGGCAGCGAGAAGACCCCGAAGCGATGGGAGCCCTACGCGAACGACGGCGTACCCGTAGATCTATGAGAGGTGCGAACGCTCGGTTTCAGCGGGAGTTTCTGTCTATGCAGTTTGGACATCCGTGTCGTGTGTGTGACTGTCTGTGGTTTAACTCGAACCTCTCTGCGCTGAGAAGCAACCTAGAAACAACCTAGCATCCCCTAGCTAAAGCCTAGCAAGAAGCTATAAGCAACCTAGAAACAACCTTTAGCATCACCGATAGCTGAAACCTACCAACAACCTAGAAGCAAACAGATTATATCGTCCAGCTTCACTGTTTCAAGCCTTGCGCGACTTAGTGCAAGCTTCGTCATTTTTTTAAACCCTCCTTGAATCATGCATTGAATACACAGGCGTGTTGCTTTTTTCAGCGAAGCTGTCCATGTCGAGGTTCTGGCGGATCGCACCCGCGGACAAAACGACGCGCAGAACAGCTATTTTCGGCGGCGGATATATATCGGTTTATGCATGGAGGCTAAAGAAAAGGATTCAACTTCAATTGACGACGACGCAGCGAGCCGTGGAGAGAAAAATGATAGATGTGACCTTAAGGAACAAGAAGAGAACACAGTGGGTCAGGGAACAAACGGGTCTTAACCACATCTTAGCCGAAATCAAGAAGAAATGGGCATGGGCAGGGCATGTAGCGCGTAGGCAAGATAACCGCTGGGCATTAAGAGTAGCAGACTGGATTCCAAGAGAAGGGCAAGCGCGCCAGGGAGAGGCAGTAAGTTAGTTGGGCAGAGGAGATCTAGAAGTTAGCGGGGATGACGTGGCCGCAGCAAGCACAGGACCGGATTGGTGGGCGAAACATGGGAGAGGCATTTGCCCTGCAGTGGGCGCAGTCAGGCTGATGATGATGATGATGATGATGACTCCATTTTAACACCTGCTCCCATAGATATAGTGCGGAATTATCCCACTAGCCTCATCTAGAGTATAGCGTCTCCAGTGTCACACCTGCTTCTATAGCTAGCGCAAAATGCTCCCAAGTGTCGCAAGTATCTAGAGCCTAGTGACTCCATTGTAACATCTGAGTATTACAGCGAGCGCTGAAGGCTCCCGCCTGTCACACCTAGAGTATAATGGCGACTCTGTAATATCTGTCTCAATAGCTAACGCACTTGACAACGAATATTCCGCAGTATACCTTAGATGCAAGGACGAAAGTTGACCTAGAGTGATAAAGGAGACACGGGCGATGACACGACGCATCCGGCCGTCCACATGCGTGCGTGTTCGCGGCTTGAGGTACGTGGAGGGCACTTACTCGAGAGGTGGCAGGTGTCAAGGAAAGCGCCGGGCGTCCTATCGACTCGTATCCGCCCGGTATATCGTATCTGCAGTGGCACACCGTCGCACGTGTGTTGTCAAGGAAAATGGAAGGGGAGAGATAATGCCTGAATACGTGGGAGCGCGAACGTCGCCCGGTGTTCGGATCGTGAAGTAAATTTGAGGGTCAAACCACGATTTTATACTTTACGTGAGAAACATAGGCGTGCACACAGGGGGGGGGTGGGGAGGGGGGCAGGGGGGGCGGCGCGAAATCTGCCCCGTACATTGACCCTTCTAGTCACCTAAGAGGGAGGGGGGCGCAAAATCTGCCCCATACATTGATTTAGTATGGTGGGGGGCGCTGCGATGAACCTTCACCCCCCCCCCCCCTCTTCCTGATGGGGAACCCTGCGCACGCCTATGGTGAGAAACACTGAAAGTCTCTCATAGAGCGCTGAGATGATTCGAAAAAAAAAAGCGCAAGCCAAGAGACGGTGACGGGCGGATCCGAAATACGCGCAAAGCTTGCCACTCTGATTATGTTGAAATCGCTGTCCCTGAGCCACGTTGTAAGAAACTGTGGCGGTTGCTATGGCGACGGCGCGGCGGCGGCTTGGCTATATTTAGCATGGCTTAGCAGGGGTTTCTTGTTAACGGACGTCTTACTGCCAGCTTCAACAGCTTCGCGGTTAAAAAGTTGATACCTTATTCTGAGTGATGAAAGCTCAGTTTCTATCACGCCTAGATGGTACTTGTGGGCTATTTTGTTGTACATGATGTTGAGAACAGCAGCGCAGAAGAATCACGGACAAACAAATAAGTGTACACACAACACAGGCGCTGACATGCTAGCGCCTTTGTTTTGTGTATCGTTCTTTGTTCATCCGTGTTTCTTAAATTTCACGCTGCTTTCTGCGTTTAGGAATAAAATTTAATAACAGAATGTTTTTTTTTGCTCGAAAAAATATTTCTAGGAAGAAAACCTGTGAATCCGTACTCCGCAACACCCCTCCAGGTAGTACAACCTATATGCGCTGTCATTATTCATAGCTTAAAAAGATGGCATGTCAAGCACGGTACGTCAGCGTTCTATCTCGTAAGACTGGGACGAAGAATAATGAATGAAGACACCTTGCTATCTAACCTGTAGAAAGACCAAATGCGCAGTTTTCATCGCCAATTCGAGTAATTCGTGCTAGAAAGTGACGGAAACGCTAAAGATTGGTGGACACACACACTCCTGAAGCTTTCGAAACACCTTGTCGTTTTGCGCTGTTCCTGCTTTTGTTTCACCTATAAATGAAGCGTTTCGTTGGCTGTGCGTCATCGAAATAGCGTTGCGTTCTTGAATAAACGTGTATGGCACCCGGAGGCTCGGCTAAGGGGGTTAGAACGAAGTGGTTAGAGCCATGGTTAGAGCCAACAAGTGGTTAGAACCACAGGGTTTCGTAAAAGTGCACTAGGGTGTATTTTCTGGAAGCCAGATTCTAGGGCTATGGACATGTTTGCCGAGGGCACAGGAGACAACGAAAGCGCTACTGAGACACCTAAAATCAACAGATCTGTGTGACCGCCTTTGGATTGGATGGGCTTCCCCGAGTGTGCTTGTGATTCTGTCCATCCCTCTCTTTTCTTCTGTCGCTTCCTTCGCCCCTTTATCCCTTACCTCAGTGCAGGGTAGTAAACCGGACGTGCGTCTGCTTATTAACCTCCCCGCCTCTCCTTGCTTCTCTCTAACTCTCTCTGGCGCTAGTATCTATGGGAGCTGCAACGCATGACGCTTCAGTCAGCATGGGAGTGATGGGTAGTACGCGGG
Organism: Rhipicephalus sanguineus; assembly: GCF_013339695.2. Taxonomy (NCBI): domain Eukaryota; kingdom Metazoa; phylum Arthropoda; class Arachnida; order Ixodida; family Ixodidae; genus Rhipicephalus; species Rhipicephalus sanguineus. The sequence goes on along the minus strand of NC_051179.1, from coordinate 70,899,052 downwards.
TTTGCCCAAGCTTCGTTCTTTCGACTCCGCGTGGCTCCGGGCGGTGTGGCCTGCAGCCACTTCGCCGCAAGACGGAGTTCAGCAAAAGTTGAGCTGTGCTACTTCACCGCCTGGACCCCTTTAGCCTGACCAATCATTCAAATCAGCTCACGAGGTTCACAAGAAACCATTATTTTATCCGAAACGAAAGCCAAAAACGCAGCAATAAAACAAAGCCACAAGTGCATTCAAAGCTGCAAGCCCGAAGATTATAGGAAAATCCATGTACTGTGCCCATCATTCCCACGGCGGCTGAACGATCGCGGCGCGACAGTTCCCTCTAGTGTAGGAAACTACGGTTAGAACAGTACATTCGCGTACCGGGCGAACTTATCGGCACCCTTCGCTACGAACTGACCTTTTGTGTGTGTGTGCGGCAGTTACGTCATAGCCGTGAACGCGACCGTGTAAGAGTCAAAACGTGCTCGATAAACGTGCGAACGGCAGTTGCGACGCACGCCGAAAGGTTAAAACGAGTCCCTCGGCCACTATAGTGAAGGCAGTGACTCCAAAGCGCTGAGAGCATCGATAAAGGCTCAGAGGGGAAAAGAGGAAGACAGCAGGAGATAAAGAGCCCAAACGCGAGCGATGGCGCGAAGGAATTGAAGTGGCCTGCCCGTATAATATCAAGCGACATTAGGCGGTCCACGTAAGAACACGGAGAAGCCGCCTTTCATAAAAACGGGAAATTATTGCCTCGCAAATGATCTCGCATGCCACTTCAGGTGCTCGGTGAAATATGAGGCGCGCATTGATATGAAATAAAAAAAAAACGGCACGCACAGTTACGCCCAATACGAGCTGCAACGCGGCGCAAGAAGCCGAGGTGACCCCAACCCTAGACCAACATTAAAAAAAAAGGCAGAATAAACGCTGCTCCAGTTACCAACATTTATTAAACCAATTTACTGTTTTCAGGTGTCGCGACGCAGACCTATAGTCTCCTAACCGGCACCGTGTTGCAGTTCATATTTAGTGCGACTGTACATCCACAGACGTCTATACAAACTGAACTTGCTCTAAAGGACGTCTATATAACGCTTTCAATAACTATGGGATCACTACACGAACTTGAAGTCAAGTTTAACGAATCCGTAACTTCGAATGACAAAGCTCATTTGATCTAACGGGTGCAGCCAGCAAAGAGTTGGCTGCATCCTCTTGCTTAATGTAAATTGAGCAATCGCACGCTCGTCATAAGAGACTCCAACAGTAACAAGATTTCGAACAATACACTTTCGCATTTGGGAACGGCTCAACAGCTGTATGAAGTGATGGACCGATTCACGACCCTGCGAAGCTAGCGCAGTAATTCAATGAGCCTCTCAACATTAGTTGAGTAAAAAAAGAAGCGAAGATCGCAAAGTAATTTCAGTCAGAGGGCAGTAAGAGGCTTCGAAGAAGCAGCACATTATACGCGTACGTATACTGAAGGACTGAAATGCGATGGAGTCGCATCTCATAAACCCTGATCAAATTACAACCGATTAAGAGCTCAACAGGTATCATGCTTGCAGACGAGGGTCAGCGCACCAAAACAAATATATATATATATATATATATATATATATATATATATATATGTATATATATATATATATATATATATATATATATATATATATATATATATATATATATATATATATATACTTCAATCTGATCTTGACAACATTACATCTTGGTGCTCACTCTGGTCAATGAAACTAAATATTAACAAATGTAAAATAATGAGGATCTCTCGAGGAAGTACTGACTGCACTAGCCCTGTTTATTCAATTACTAATTTTCAGTTGTCATCTGTCAATACTTACAACTATCTAGGTGTTCACATAGATAACAATTTAACATGGAATAGTCATATCAGTTATGTGATTAACAATGCTAACCGCACTCTCGGCTTCTTGCGCCGTAACTTTTCATTAGCATCTGTTTCATTAAAACTTCTTTACAAAACACTAGTCAGCTCTAAACTCGAGTACGCCTCATCAATCTGGGATCCTCATTCTTGTTTACTTGTTAATGCACTAGAAGCCATCCAAAATCTCTCAGCTCGTTTCATTGTCGCTAATTACTCCCGTACTGCTAGGATCTCATCAATTAAAACTTCTCTAGACCTTCCTACCCTTTCTAACAGGAGGAAGCAGGCCCGCCTATGTCTCTTCCACAAAATTTTTTTCATGAATCCTGAAATAAAACGCACATTGTTCTCGCCATCATCTTACGTTTCATCTCGCATCGACCATAACTTCAAAGTCCATGTGCCATTCTGCCATACCAACATGTACTTCCACTCCTACGTGCCGAAGACTTCATCCGAATGGAACCACCTTCCTGCCTCCATCGCCAGCAACCCTGATCATGCATCATTCAAGACTGCCATCTATAACTTGTAACCACTCCTCTCTGTAACGCCGCAAACGGCATTGAGAGTATTTAAATAAATAAATAAATAAATAAATAAATAAATAAATAAATAAATAAATAAATAAATAAAATAACCCATTGATCAAAGTGAAATGAAGGTAACATATACGGTTGAAAGACGGTGCACAGGAAGACGATTACATTACCAAGTCTCGCGCTTTGACGCTTGAAAAAGTGTTTTCTTGGCCGTAGTTTACTTCTAGTAATACTGTAAGACTTTGATCTGGTGAAATATGGCGCATAATAAGACGAAGTGAGGCAAGGAGTTCACTGAATGCGAATAAAAATGAGAAGGCGATACGAACGGGCCCCGATCACGATATCGCCTTCCATTCTTGAAGGCGAAGCTCAAGCGTCCTGCGAGTTTTTGAATGCGGCTCTGTTCGTTCAAATAAACGGATAGATCACTCTCTTAGTTAAGATTACATTGCACACGGAACATCTCCGGCTAGCTAACTTGCATGAGACTTCACAGTCGGCTGTCAATTCTATTTCGGCAAATCAATTTCAGCGCCTTGCTCAAAAAAAGAAAACGAAAGAAAGCCTGGACGATAAGACTGACAAAAAGAGAGAATTTGGAATTGCAGCTGGATGTTGTGGACCACATGTGTCGCCCCTCATTGCAAGTACAAGGGAAAAAATTGAACGAGAGGGTTATTTCTTAATACAAAAATTTTATTTTAATGCTTATCTGACTTAGCTCGCGTGTCACTGGAACACGCAAGTTTCACACGCGTGTTGCTGTTCAAATACTCAAAGATGAGCAGATGAGCGCAACTAGTGGACGACTAGAATGACGTCACTCTTCACGACAACGATTACAGTGGCGTTCTTTGTCACTCGTTAATCTATGTGCGCCATGTGTGCGATAATCGCTAACACAGCCCACACACCCACTTGGTGAAGTTGATCGATAGTTTGGTGTATCGAATATCGCTCATTCTGGACGTCACGGAAGAGTATGGCAGTTGCGTTCTTCCATGTTTCGGTTTCGGTTTCGCCGGCGGTATTGGTCAGATTTCAGCGCTCCGCTAAAATTACAAGCGCCCGCTTTTTGAAAATGTAAAAGCTGCAATGGGATCTTCGCAGGAGGGGCGCCAATCCTCCCATTTGACTCGACTGTCCGTCTCCACTAATGAAGAGCTTAATTAAATTAAGCTCTTTAGTTACTTTCGTAATTGATGTCTCTATTCACGTTAGCGTGTCTGCCGCTACATGAAAAGTAATTACGAAGCCAGCGAACAAATGCGTTTTTCAGATTTTTTAGCGTTTTCAGACACATTTCTACGCAAACAAACAGAGAAAAGAGAGCTACTTTCGCGCCCTCCATTCTGGGCGCTATGTAGGCAACTAAGGGATACGAAAAAGAAAAAAAAAAGGACAAAACTAACGAAAGACGACTCACCAATTTCCGGCGAAGCAGAGACGACAAATATACGCCATCAAGAAAAAATTAAAAAAAAATCTCAGCTCCCGTCTTCTTCGGGCTCCGTATCATCGATTAGGATATCTCCTGGCCGCGACTAGCGAGAAACCGGAAATCGCACGTCACATAATGGACCTCGTCTGTTCGCAAAAGAGATGTCCTTTATTGCTTTCTCAGTATGTCCGCGAATATCTCTGTGCCCTTCTGTAGCTCACAGGCGCGATCAAATAGTACACACTCGCAGACATCTCGGGCTGGCCTTATCCCGTACACACACCTAAGCTCACCCATTTCCGAGTGTTCGGCAAACAAACCGCATAGTGTGTGTACACACTTTCCTGGTCGGCAGACAGGAAATGTACAGTACGTATGTGAAAGAAAATTGGGCGCATCGCTGGTAACTTTATACGTATCGAATCGTTCGTGCAGCTTACGCGCGGAGGAGCTTTTCGGGGAACAAAATGACGCGAGACCGGAAGGAAAGAGAACCGCAGGAGCCGAATGGTTTCGCATTTCCACTAACATTGATCGCTTCTTCGTCGGAGTGTATAAAAACATGAGTCGAGGAAACAGATGATGACAAGCGGGCAAAACTACACCACTGGCCAGGGTGCCACCGGATATAGCGATCGTCGCATCGGAAACGTGCATAGCAGTAGCCCTTTGAGGCACAACCATCAGCGGAGAGCCAGAACCTGTGTGAGCAGCATACGTTCATGGTCGCACGGGACTTTGACACAGTGTACATGTAGTCGATGCTGATGAGGGTCATCACAGCGTGGTTGACGACGTTATAATGTGAATCGAGTGCGTAATGTAACACGTCCGCGCACTCTGTATGCTGCGCACTTATATACGGGGAATTTCCCACGCACTGGTAAACCTTTCGCTTCCAGATCGCCGTGTCGCCATCCAATGGCTGTGAGTTTTTCGTGGTTAAATTGCACACATACAAAATGCGCACAGACACAGTAATGTGGGCAAACGAACGCTCGATGTGTCCGTGTGTTGCGCGCATTATAATTTCACCATTAATGGTAACCAACTCGGCCAACATTAATTTCTACTGCGAGTTTTTTGCTGCTGAAGTCGGCCATCTCATCAGGGGCTCACATCTCCACTGATTGCCTTAGTTTCATTCTTCTTACTTTATAATTAGCCTAACATTTTATATTCATTAGTTAAACGCGGTATCAGTGCTATTGCAAGGCGAAGAAATCTCCTTGTGGCCTTCGGTTCCTTCCGATGCCACCATCTCCTCTAAGACAAACGACGCCAGACTCTCCTGTGTGTCTTGAGTAGACATTAGGATCGGTCTTATGCGAAAGAAATGTACTTCTTGTGAGCCTGGCCTCAGAGCTCATCAGCCCAGAAAGCCGTACAAGCCATTCTTCAAAACTCGAAGGCGACTGACTTTGTGTCCGACTGTACGTACGCTGCAGTATGCTTGCGAATTATCTGGATTCATGACTGGAGACCGGATTTTAGGCAAATGCCTATTTTCTCCCTTGCGTTGCTATCGCGCCACTTTGATATATGAGCATGAATTATAGGTTAAGAAGGGCGTTTATAGTGTTTCTATAGTGCCCATAAATGCCTGTCTTTTGGCATTTGTGCCTAAATGCTTACAAATGCCTATGAATGCCTATTTTTAAAATTGGCGCTCATATGAACAATATTTAGCCTCAAGTTTCGCTCCCGGGTGCACTTTGAAACCGTTATTCATGCTACCATGCAACACTAACTGCTTTCAACTATGGGGTTCAACCTAGTGCTCTAATTCAACCGACTCCCGGGAACAACCGCTAGCAGCAGTGAAGTGGGACACGCGAGCGAGCAGTCGCCGCGGCGCTGACATGGAGCGAGCGATTGGCGAATGCGGAACCGCGGAGAGCCGTCAGCGGAAAAGAGAGTGAAGAGCAAAAAGACAGAGAAAAATGTTATGTGCAGGCTGCTTTTGGTGTGTTAGTAATTTACTTTTTAAGGTGTTCTCTGCAGTAGCGTAGCTAGAAATCTTTTTCGGGTGGGGGTGGGGGGATGGGAAGGGAGGGTTGACAACCATACTTCATATACGTGTGTGCGTTTGTATGTGGGTGGGTGTGCATATATATACATGCACAATTGAATAGTTTGTCGGCGGGGGGGGGGGGGGGGTTAACACCCCGAACAACCCCCACCCACCGCCTGGCTACATTCACTGCCAGGGGAGAAGTTGGATCTACGGGATTCGGCCCGGCCAATAAGAGGAATCCCTTCCTTATTCTGGTCTTTAGCGACCTGGCCATCTGCTCCTGCTCCACCCTTCTCAGTCATGCCGAAAAGTCACCCAGGAGTGAGTTGATTCGACAGTGTACACTTCACTCACCGTGCTGCAGAATAGATAAAGAGACCGTGTTTCACTAACTGTGCGCGACCAAGCACAATTGCACGGCTACGTTCAACTGTTGGCGCTTTTGTGCCATCTTAAGCAATAACATTTTTGTGTTCCTATTGTAAATAGAGGTCGCGCATGTCTACTTTTAAATGTGTTTGCACTTATACGAAAATTTATTGTGCCTATATTTACGATATTGGAGGCCTAAAACGTTGTTTTGCTTACCTATTTTCGGCGCTGAAAACGAGCATTTCTACGCCTAAAAATCCGGCCTCTGCTCATGACTTCTCTGCGTATGTCTCTTTTACTCATCCGTTCCTTTCCCCACGTGTACAGTAGCAAACTGGAAAAAGTTAAGCTCCCTGCCTTTTCTCTCCCCCCCGCCTCTCTCTATAGGATTTTTCCATATTCATTCCGGTAAAAGTAATTAAAGTACGCTGTATTGATACCATAAGCACGATGGGGCTGTTCCGATGGAGGAGATGCAAACCTGGTCATGCAATTAAAAATATGCGCTCTCGTGTGATTGTTTTCGTGCGTCTTTTCCCGCGTTTGCATGAATATCTGTCGACGACGCGCAGTGACATCGATCCCTAAACTTACTCTACTGGTCAGTCGTTCTAACATTTCACCCTCTCTCACTTCTTAGACACATTGTCGAAGTAGGCGTCGGCAGCAAGGCTCATGGTTGCCTGGAACCGCAGTATCTCCTATTCTCCTGCCAAACAATACGGAGGCAACTTAATTTAAAGGGGTCATGAACCACTTTTCTAAGTAATGATCTAATGACCTCAGTATCGGAGTTTACTGCCTCCCGAATCGATTGCCGCAAAAATTTCTCGAATCCGTCAAGAATAAGCGGAGTTACGGGGGTTTGGCGCACGCTCCCAGCGCTTTCTCTCTTTTCTCGTGCCGACGAGCGCACTGTAAGCTAGACAGGGAGGGATGACACGGGAGAAAGAAGTTACGTCAGCGCGCGTCATGAAACGCGATCGCTCTCCCGCTGTGATTCGCTTAGGCAAGTGCGGCTACCGTGTACTCAGGAGTGCGGCGCCGGCAAGTAGCAGCACCCCGCGGCAAGAAGCGCATCTGATCCGAACGCCGCTCTCGATTTACGTCGGCTATCGGCCAATAAGCATGCCATGTCTCTTGCGACGTAAACTGGCAGATCCGCGACGTCAACGTGCAGACGCCCCGCCCACCGACGAGAGTGAGAACCGGCCTCTGTTTGAAAAGAGGGCGCCTGAGGAAACGGCAACTTCGCGCTCCGCTTGTGGCCTTTACGCGGCGCACACGACTGTAATATTTGGCAGAGCAGTTCATAGCCGTGTCAGCTTTCCGCAGGATGTGTTTTTTCAACAAGCCCAAGGGGTGCTTCATGACCCCTTTAAACACATCTTCTGTAGAGTCAGTGTCACAGGGGACTTTTCAACTGTTATATATATATATATATATATATATATATATATATATATATATATATATATATATATATATATATATATATATATATATATATATATATAGTAATGAGAGAAACAGAGACAACGCCCGTTCGCTGGGCCGGCTGTTCTCTTCTCTCCGTCTTCCTTCGCTTCGCCCTAGCCGAGCATGCGCCCGTGCCCGAGCGCCGCTGTCTTCATTACAATATATATATATATATATATATATATATATATATATATATATATATATATATATATATATATATATATATATATATGAGGGCCCACGCTGCATTGAATTTTTTTCTGTTCCATTGTAAAAATGTGATAGCTGAATTCTGTGGGCCAAGATTTTTTTCATGACATTAAAAAGACATGTGTGCAGCTTCTCTTGGCACATGGGTGTACGGCTTCTCAACTGTACCGCTACAATGTACTGCACACAATAGTGTAGTGTTTCCAACACTGTGGCTGCCCAGCCCTGACGCCTGTATAGTGAGGGGGGGGGGGACTTCATTTGTCAAAACCGCGATTGCGTCACACTTGCGCACTGCGTACAATCTATAAGCGAAAACACGGCCCTGCACACGAGTGTGATTGAAGTGTGGCTTCAGCGCGAGCTGTTATCGAGGGAGCAAAACGCTTCATCATTACGGCGAGTGAATTGAGAAACTCCAAGAGCGACTGCGCAACGCCTGGCCTGGACAGCTGCGGACGATCAGGGTGTAGAAAAATCTCGCTTGAACGGCGCAGCCACCTGCGTAGTGAGCGTGCACCCCGTTCATCCATCACGCAGGCGAGCGTCAATCTTTTTACCGTCGAGCAGGCGTTTGCGAAACGGAGCCCGCGTCGCTTCCTGCAGCGGCCGCAAGAAAGCCAGTAGTTTCTTATCCCTTCGATTTTCGTAAAAAAAAATCTGTTGCGAAAACTTCCTGTTACAATGAAGAGAAAAGTGACGGAGGCGATGCGCCTGCACATCTGCTATAGCGCGCCATGAAGTCAGGTAACGTTTGATAAAGCTTTTGGTTTCTCGAAAAAGGTTTCTGAAAAGGTTTCTGAAAAGGTTTCTCAACGTACGACGTTTTCGCATTAGCCCACGCGTGGAACAGAAAATTAGAATATAAAGTCACGCTTAATGCTAAGACCATGGATTTTGCCTCGTTTTCTTGTTCTAAACACTGTTTATAACGCCACGTGTAACCAGTACCTAATGAGCACGTCACCTGCTAAGAAGTATTAGCATTACAGTTAAAGTCACCTGGGACAGGAAAGTAACACTGTTATAATGTATAGGTAAAAGTTTTTCGTCAGCGCAAAACGACGATTACGATACCCGCCACGGTAGTCTAGTGGTTGTGGTGCTCGACTGCTGACCCGAAGTTCGCGGGATCGAATCCCGGTCGCGGCGGCCGCATTTTCGATGGAGGCGGAAATGCTCGAGGCCCGTGTACATAGATTTAGGTGCACGTTAAAAAACCCCAGGAGGTAGAAATTTCCGGAGCCCTCCACTACGGCGTCCCTCAATCATGTTATGGTTTAGGGACGTTAAACTCTAAAAATTATTGTTATTAACGGTGATTAACATGTCGCAAAGAGGTACGATATATTTACACTCGATTTAGGTTCATGGCAAATAGATATATCGAACTTTCTGGGACAAATATGCGTATCAGCGTTATCCGCGTCTGTTTTGTTGGAACCCCGCCCGTTTATTTTATTGATAAAATAAAGGGGCGCTGCACACACGAGCACTGAAGGAGCTTGAATGAGATTATGATGCCAAATGCCACCACAAGCGCTAAAATTTCTAATATTTCATGCGCAGCGTTCTCCATCAGGGGTATCCAAGTAAGTTTAACCACGCTCCACCCCCCCACCCCCCACCCCCCCGTGTGAACGCCTCTGCTGCCACCTGAATTCGGATGTTTCATTTATGCTATGATGTGCCTACTGAACCATCTGGATCGGGCCCGCGTTTTCTTCGGAGAACATTTCAAGGAGGCTTAAATACTGTAAACTATTTTTTTTAAACGGTGAGGAAAATGTTAGGTCGGGACAGATTTAAAGATTAGGCTTTGCTATTCGTCGTTTGTCGACATTTTCGGCGATTTGGTCATTTTCGCCACATTCTCATTTCGTCAGTTTCGTCGTTCGCTGCGAGGACAGAACTTTCGCCACCGAAAAAATGACAAAACTGGAAAGGGAGACTGGTACGTGACGCCTGTTTATGACTTTAACACCTTTTCACGTGACGCCAGCAGAGGGTGATTCCGAAAGAGAGGTCCCGTGGGGATTATGACAACTTATCCATTTTAGCACGGCTGATTCGTGTTATACGTTTTTCCATGCCTGTTGTTTTTTTTTTGTTTTGTTTTCGGGTAATCATTCCTTTTTTTTCTTGTTACGCTTCAGAACGTATAGAAAAGACAGTAACCGAGGTGATGTAAGCCTCAACCTCTCCGCAGCAAGCAAGTTAGGAGCAAAAAAAAAGAAAAAAAACAAATGATAAATGTATCGTGTGATTATTATTATTCAAGAAGGTCCTATAATTCTCGAACATAAAATGATGACAGAGTTCTAAGCGAATAATCCGTCAATGTAATTGAATTGTTTCCTTTAATGAATATTCTTTTTTTTAATGTGCCTTTAAGGAAGAAAGACTTGACTTTAGAACGCGCTAAAACAGCTGTATTGCCCTCTACTCTGAGGCAGTTAAAATGTCTCCGACTCAACCTGCATGGGCGACCTTTAACGAATGTCACACACCACTGGTTTCTTGGGATAACACTCGCTCTGCAGCTGCCCTAAGCTCCACACATAGGAAAAAAAAGTAAGCTCGAAAAGGAGCTCGACCGTTAGTGTGATAGCGAACGTGCTAGGCATGCTTGATCGGGGGTGATATCATAAGACGAATCAGCATATCATCCACTGTCAACGTCCAGAGTGTAATATTAACAAAAATATAGCACACACGCGTTGCCCATTTTACACGGCCTTCCCTGCACGTCAGACATAGGCGTAACTACCCCGGGGGAGGGGGAGGGGGGGGGGGGGGGCAAGGGGCCGCTAGGCCCCCCAATGACAAAAGTTGGGGAGGGTGAGTCTCTCCACTTGCGGCAGGGGTCACTGTCGGCTGCACACCGGGAAACCAACCACTGAGGCGAAGTTTTCCTTCAACATGTCAATCACGTAATTACATTAGAAAATTGGTCGTCCACTTCTGCTGTGAACATTCTCTTCCGTGTCCCACGACCATGCACTGTAGGCTTTCTGTGGTGCAGGCCGCCTATGCAACGCTTTGGCGCCCTACGCTCTGCAGCACTACAGAGGAGGCTACTCCTGAGCAGGGGCTCTATAAAGTTGAACACTCTGCCATGCTTTGATTCTGCTCTGCCTGGCCTGAAATTTACATAATCGACGATGCGAATACGGGCGGGAACCAGTAAACGTTTTATGGACCGATCAAACGCTCCTCCTGTTTCAAGAAATTCATTCTCCTTAACGTAACCGGAATAGCATCACCGCTTCTCTATATCCAAGCTGCCGTGAGTCGATGAGTGTGCAGAAGTGCTAAGTGTTTTTGGTTAGGCCGAAATGATAGAGCTAAGAAATGTTTCCGCTTTAATGGCCGATTAACATGCTTCGCCTTGCTTATCATACGGCAGCTTGCAATGATCGCGGAGGCTTGCAGCAAATTGACGAATTAGAAAGTGGACTCGAACACATTGGGAAGCCCAGCTTTCAAGCTTGCCCCGCAACTTGATCTACCGAACCAGGCAACTGGTCAATGTTTTCTGGGCTAAGGAGACTGAATGGTTTTCTGGACTAAGGAGACTGAATTGATAGCCGGGCTAGTTGCTCTTGATTCTTTTTGAATTGACTTGTACTATAGAGCGCAAAATATAAGACGGACGGCTAAGAAGCCCGCGCTCGGAGCGCCGTTTATTTCTCTCTCTCAGCGAGGATGAATTCGCAGAGTTGTATACGGGCACAAACAGCTCAGCATCGTTACACTGCAACTGAAAATATTTATTATACTCATATGAATACATCTCGCCACTTGCTATAAGCAGTACATTCACAATAGGACATTGTCCGACTATTCCAAAAATACATTTAGGCATTTTTAGCATAGTAATGCGCTGATTAGTGTGCACAACTCATTTATGATCTCGCGTAACAAGCAGGCAATATCATTTAGGTTGTGACGTGGCGCAGCAAGCAATAGTAATAAATTGCTTATTATTATTAAACTGCAAAATTGCCGGCAAAGCTTTCGTTGTATAATATGGCTTTTGTTGGCACTTAACAGTCTTTAACTTTCAGTGATGCATTCCTTCTCTCGTTTGTCCTCTAACGTAGTTTGGCGCGCAAGCGGCGCTCATCCGCAGTCGAAGCGGCGCTCATGTAATGTGAGCGCCCGCAGCACCGCGCGGCCGCTGCTGCGGGTTGGTCAAGCGGCTGATCGCAAGACAAAGCTTGCTGAACCACGACACCTGGCTGCACATTTGTTGGTGTGCAGCTGCTGCTTTGTGGTTATGTCACGTTCAATTATTCTGAACAACTTATATCCGATTTTCAGCAGATAACGAACGGCGCGGCCGCTAGGCCGACGGTCACATTTGACACATTATAACTTGTTAGCAAGCAAAATAATGTAACTTTTTTTATGTAGAATGGTAGATGACATCCTTGACTTGAATCATAGGGATTTAAAAAAACATAAAAAATGTCCTTTTTGAGAAAACTATTTTCAAACTTCGGCGTTTCTGGTAAATTATTTACTTTTCAGCCCAATTATCGAGTAAAATGGAGCGCGATAAAGCCGCGGAAATTATTTTAAAATTGAGCTCAAATATCAATGTTATATATACCGATTTTTATTATCCTCACTTTAACTTGTTTGCAGCAATAAATTCCTCAAATACGGGTATTTGGTGTGATTTGCCATGTTTGTGATTTTTTTCTTCAAAAGTGCTTCGACAAGCAAGAAAAATAATAGACTCGAAACATTGTATTTCACTTATTCTTTGAGGAGAACAAATATTGTGACCGAGAAGTGCACCGTTTATTCCCTAGGTGCGCTCAAAATTCATAAATCGGGTAATTGGCGGAAAAGTGTATTTTTTTTTTGCGGCCAAAATTTATATATTATTTTTCAGGCGAACAATCTTTTTTTTCGCAAAACTAACTTCGAAACCATTGTTTTGGGTGTAATTCCTAGGCCTACAGTAAGTTTCATCAAAATCGGAAATGGCGACCGGGACCTCGTGTTCGATCTTATCTGAACACACCCCCCTGTTAATCGATGCGCCTGTTTTCGAGCAGCTTTCGAGAGGCGCCGCACCGAGTACGGTCTATTTTTAAACTATATGCGCGCTATGCTCGCTCTATAGGTGGTTTATGGACAGCTGTTTTGCACCTGCGCTTCGACTGTAGACTACGGCGGATGGACGGACATCGTGAGGTCTTAAGGGGCTTCGCCCCTAAAAAAATCCGGCACAAGCTTTTACTCGCTGACAGCTTCGCATGAAATGGATCCCCACAATACGTGGCGTCTACCGAATTTTTATTTACTGTGAACAAGCTCTAAACTTTAAATCTGCTCAGTCATTTCGGTCGGTGTCTTCGTCTCTTCTGTAACATGAGTCATACCGACCAGATGGGCTTCCGTCATACTATTGACTTCATATTTAATGCAGCTTAGTGTGGATCTGCAGTAGTAAATGTGATTTCTGCTTGTGTGAGCTGTAACGAAGGCGTGCTGACACACCTGTCTTAGTACACGGCGCAACAAGCAACTATGTACTTTATCCGGAACAGGCACAAAGAAAGGACGAACACATGACAGAACTCTGTCGATTCAGTCAAAACTAGGACACGCGCGTTGCAACCCGTTGTGTGTGCTGAGCTAATCTGGAAAGGAAGGTTGCCGCCCCGCGATAAATCTTGAAAGGGAGCCGCATAACACGCCCCTTTCACCTGACCGTGAAGGGTTGCGCGCGTTGCGATTACCTTTGGCGCGGACGACGTGCCAGCGTCGTGATATCGGCCACGCTGTAGCCTCGGAGTTTTGGCTGCCCTCAACCTTGTTCGCGCTTTGAGGTCTCTGTCTTTTTCTGTTCCATGCAGTCCCTTAAAGTGCCCCTAAAACAGTCAGAGTTTAAAGACGAGATAATGATTTCTTTCTCACATTCACTATCATTAATACGGGCGATATCTCCTTCTCGCCACATATTTTTTTTGCATAAAACACGTGGACAACGTCAGCGCTAAGCGTGGCGCCTATCAGGATATCGCGCTTTTCGGCTAGGCGCTGTTGTCTCCGCTTGCGCAGTGGAAACCGCACGAAACAAACTGAAAACAGTTGATCGCGCGCGGTAGTCATACGAGACAAGGCAGATCGGACGTGCGACTGCGCGGCAAAGTTAGGAGACTTTCACAACTGATATCCGTCGTATATGAACCAATTGAGAGATTATTTCGCCATGACGTACAGACTGACGAACAGACTGCTGGCGTCACGAATTGTGCCGAAAAGACGGGAAACGCCCGGAGTAATATAATAATAATATCTGGGGTTTAACGTCCCAAAACCACGATATGATTATGAGAGACGCCGTAGTGGAGGGCTCCGGAAATTTCGACCACCTGGGGTTCTTTAACGTGCACCTAAATCTAAGTACACGGGCCTCAAACATTTTCGCCTCCATCGAAAATGCAGCCGCCGCGGCCGGGATTCGATCCCGCGACCTTCGGGTCAGCAGTCGAGCGCCATAACCACTAGACCACCGTGGCGGGGCGTAAGAAAACGCCAGGAGAGAATAACGCGTTCGTTCTTTGTAATTTAAGAGGTTGTTTAGGGGCCCTTTAGTTGTACTTGTAAGCTCAACGGGTCAGTAGACGAATTTCCGAGTCCAAACACTGCACGTGCAGCATGGGGTGCACATTTGCAGACTTGGAGCAACGCACACGCACACACACACTGATACACAGACGAACACATGTACTCCACCGTTATCCCGACCATATTACGAAACTAGCGACGGAACGGAAAGACACGCCACGCGAGTTGTCCCGACCCTTCAGATAGACGTTATCTGGACTTGTTTTTCTTGAAGCCTTTACGTATCTCAAGGAACGTCCCCGCCCTTCAGATATTGCGGTCGTGTCTTTCTTTATTTCTTGGATCTCTGCTAGCGCAGAGTAACCCTTCTTGCAAAGCTTCTTCAAGTGGCTGTCTCAACAGATGTCGCACATAAGAGGTCCAGACACAAACGCGTAGGACGACGTGCCAGCGGCTCCTCAGCGACATCAAGTTTGGTACAATATGCAAACAATAATGACACCATTAGGAAGAAAGGGTTGCTCGGCTACAATGAAACGGAGGAGATCCTTTGTTCGGATGCAAGATAATGGAGCATTTGCAGACCTAAATTGTAAGATGATGGGTCTGAGGAAATTATGCTAATGAGCCACAGCCATGGTCGCGGCGTATCTCTCTATGGAATTCGTTGTTTACGCAATTCCAGATGGGCTTTCAAATAACCCGAGTGGAGCCGAAACAGCGCGATGGCACGAGGCAGGGCTGGAACGGAGACGAGTAATTCGAGACCACACGCTTTGCATTAGCACCAGACAATAGTTCATCAACAGAATCAGGCAATTGTCAACATGGCGAGCGAATCCGTATTTTCGTCCCTTCTCATTCCATCTGCCCGTCATAGGAGCTTGTTTGCGAAAACAATGAAAACAATTACGATCCACATACTAACAGCGAACGCTTTGAGCTGACAGCGCGTGTTTACAAAGATGACTATTCAGGCGTCCACGCCCTATGTATACGCTTGTCACATACATACATACATACATACATACATACATACATACATACATACATACATACATACATACATACATACATACATACATACATACATACATACATACATACATACATACATACATACATACATACATACACATGTGAACCAGTAATGTAATGTCGGATAGTTCCATCTGTGGTGGTTAGCCGCGGTTGTTCTGCTGTAAGTTCTGGCACACACGCTGGCAGCGTTCTGTGGCACTGAGTATGATACACTGACACCATGCTATAGCCACCATGTTGGAGCACCAGTGCGATGGGACGCTGCGTACGTGTCTGAGGTCACGTGCAAGAAATCTATAGAATGCTTCTTATTGATAAAGAAAGAAACTGACGTCAAAAGAACAGGAAGTAGTTCGTTAGCAGTAGTCGCTAATTTCGATGCCTCATTCAGCGCTTACAGTATGCCTAAAAAAAAAAATGTCCGAGCTGCAGCGTTCACCATTGAGGTGAAACGCGAAGGGCTACAAATAAAATGATTCGACGTCGCAGACGCCGCCAGCATCGATGGTTGATTGCTGGAGAAACGTTATGCCCAGGATGACATGCCTCGGCATTATGGATGCAGGCAGATCTCACGTCAAACATTACTTCCAGTTTTATTAGTTAATCTTATTCAATTATAATTGTCGATGAGTGATGCACAGACAATAAGAATGGTTGATTGATGCGTCGTTAATTCGACTGTCAAACGAAATACACCTAATCAGACTGATGACAGTGATCTACCAAAGGTAAATATAGACTCGTCAGGTCATGACAATTTCTGTTTCGTGTAGTGCATACATTTTCCTGCACGATAATGATAGACCTAATGAAAATTCTTCAAAATTTTATTTTTGAGACATTGGAAATGGAGGTCTCCATCGGGAAGTCAGTAGGAAAGCTCAGGAACGAACATGTTTTTACCAGTTCCGTTTTGACATAACTCATAGAGTAAAAAGAGCTCGATCAAATTCACATTCACATAGCGATTTTTTTATTGCAGTCATTACACACGCGCAAAAAAAAAAAAATGCAGGGGTTGTACAAGTACATGGCGTGCTGAGGGACTTAAGGGGGGACGAGGGTCTTAAAATAGCAAAAAATCGTAAAAATTGTCAACTTTTGGAAATCACTATTTCAGGTATTTGTAGTCCAAATTATGCTCTGGAAAAATACTATGTTATGGCAAAATGGCCTTTCTTTTTCTTACATGCTCAAAAAATTAAATTTAAAATGTTTTTACATCTTGAAACGAGATTTTCTCAGCATTGTTATTTTTGTGAAGTGAATCTGCCTTACGGAAGTTTTGAGGAGGTTTCTATGAACATATTTAAACAAACTTGGTATCATTTTTTTCAGCAGCACCTGAACTACAGGCTAAAGCTTTTCTTTTTTTCTGAACATCGATGCAATTGTAATTATTTGATAAGTACCAGCTAATTACTGGAAGCTAACTTTTTACCTTCCAAGTTTGAAAATTATTTCTGATCAAAGAAACAGCTGTTTTGACATCTAATTTGCTTTAGCCTGTGAGGTGGACCTTTTAGAAGAGCCACGTAGTCCTGAAAAGTAACTTTTTGTATTCTAAGTTACCATAACGACCCGTAAGGAATTACCTAATTACAATGAGGAAATTTGTCATAACTTCCCTTCTAAATGAAATATTTGAAATATGTTTGCAGATTTGAAATCTCCGTTCAATTATACACATGCACGCCAGTTTTCATTAAGATAGGACAATAAATAAAAAAATTTTTTTCGAGACCCTCATCCCCCCCTTAAGAAGCTGAAAATCACCACTGCGAATTCACCACTGCGAATCACCACAGAAACATTATCGCTTTCTTTCTTTTTTAGCAGCCCCTATTGCATTTGTCGGACAAATAAAGAAAAAAAAACGGACTGACTAATATGAATCGCGTGATTTTACTGTCTTCTGTACATAACAGACCATTTAAACGAACGTAAAATAACACGCGATGAATTATTCAGCTGATGCCGAGTGGTGTGTCCCTTTAGCGATATCAATTTACAAACGACAAGAAATTCAACCCTAGAAAACGACCCTGCAAATTTTTTCCCTATCTGACACTTTAGGTCCATGCCTCTATGACAAAAGACAAAAGTAAGAAATAATAAAAGCGCGCCTACATGTCCTTAGTTTTCCATTTTTAATTTAACTAAAGGAAATTTCTAAGTTTCTCTCTCGTCGATTCAGCAAGTGGTTGCACTGACGAGAACAAACAAATCTTAATTCGAGATTATATTTCAGCTGAAATAGCACAACAAACGCGAAAATGTTCGGTGCGTAAGCTATACTTCGTAAATATGAAATGTCATGCTTGGACCCACACTGCTATTGGTAAATCGTTCACAGATAACTTGTTTACTGAATGCATTCATGTCCGTATACGCAATCGTTTTTATTATGCAGGGGTTTCATGCGTCTTCGCCCGGCTCTCGCTACCCAGAAATACATTGCTTTCACTTTCCAGTTCGTATACGAAAGAACGCGCTATTTAATTTTTGCCGAAATGCATTGTTAATATTTGTTTATGCCGTACTTAATGTCAGCTTGAGGCTTTTGTCGCTAAGCCGTCTTGGCCGCTTTAATCCAGAATACATATTTCATTTATATAAAGAATCACTCTGTTTTGCTGGTGATATGACTAAATGTTAATAAAAAGAAGGTATCAGCGATAAAAAAGATGTAGCCAGGATTGTTTATCTAACGGGGCTTGCTTTTTAGTGTACGAAATTGTCAGCAATTACCGTAAATATTCAGGTCCGAGTGCTTCGCATTTAATGGCGCATTTCTCTAATGAAAGTTGCAGTCAGCAGAACCGATGTTGACGCGATAACTTTAATGCGTTTGCGGATCTTCTGCAGTATGCAGAAATAATCAGGACCAACCACGTAAGAGAATAATCTAAACTTTGCACTTGTAGGATTATCTATCTGCCCGATCTATGTTACATTCTTGTTAGGCAAAATACAAAAAGTTTGGTCTATCGTAGTTTAATTTCGTTCCAGTAAGAAAAATACTTCCAAGCCCTCAGTGTTAGGTTAAGCGTACGTCAAGGTTTGTGATGCGCATATCTACATTTACATTTTCACTTATGCATTTATACTCTCTTCATATCTGAAAAATCGAAGTAGACGTGGAAATAATCCCTTTTGAAACGGCATTGAATAGGAATCGAAATCGGATACTACCATAAGCGAATAGAATCGAGCGCTGAACACCCGTCGAATAGTTTTCAAATAACGCGCCACCCCCTTTTGACAGTCAACACAAGAAGTTTGCATTCTAGTATCATAAAGTTATGAAGTTCGTCTCATTAGATTTAACGCCGTGAAGTGGTGCCAGAAGTCCTAACGGAGCATTATAAACAAACAAGAAGGTTACTTGTATTCACAGGAATGTTCATAAAGTGTGGACAGCGGTTTATAGCCGACCAAGAGTTGCTTTCTGAACGATACATATAGGCTGCTCTATAATACGGAAGTTCTCACGTTTGTTGTATACAATAACCTCACAGGTATAATTTTTTTCACTGCAGTTTAATGTCTGATCCCACAGGTGTGACGTCTTATAATACTGCAAACTGTTTTGAAAACTTAAAACAAGGCAAAATATGGGTGTGTAGCAAAAGTAGGACACACTAAACAGCGCCTCTTTTATTGGTCTCCCGTCTTTTGGGCTATTTTAAATGATAAATACGTCGCACCAAATCTTTCTAGCATCTCCTTAAGCAGTATTTGAATAAATAAATGTTTGTATTTACGAACAGAGAATGTTCAACTCCGCCATGAAATCGAATAGGATGTTATTCGATGCATTGCTTCCAAGTTTCCTATATTGGTACACTCCTGCATATGCAACATTGGCAGGCAAGTGGGTTTCGTTGAATACAACATTGCTGATGTGATAGCACATCCAGTTGAAGTACTACTATTCTTTCGCGACTACTATACAAAATATACGCACGAGCCTCCCGTTTCAAGAAATGTGACACGGACCGAGGAGCGTTATTTGAACGGCGCTCGCTAAGCAAAGCGAGCGCCGGACGTGTGAGTACATGCCCTCACATATGAACCTCGCTTGAGCAGAGAAACACAAGCCGAACCACTCACGTGTCATCGCAGCCGGTTCCACGCTCTTTTTCGAAGGCTCTCGCTGTGCCAACGGCGATAAAATAAACCAGAGATGAGAGGCTTCAACACCGCGCGCCCGCGCGCGCTCTCCGCACACGACTGTAACCACTGATGCAGACGCGTCGTCTGCTAAAGCGAGCCGGTTCAATTCCGTAGCAGACGATTCATTGGAAAAAAATACGCTTAAGGCACGCAGCGCCATCTATCGCATCTAGCGGCAAGCGCTTGTAGTAATGGTCTCGCTGAAAAGCGTTTTATGACTGCTAGCGCCGCCAGCACGTGGATATGAAAGTGCAAGTGATTATTAACTGTCGCACACTGTACAGGCTTCTCTCTTTAGTAAGGTGGCAGATTGCAAGGTATCTCTCATATCTTCGTCTTTGTTTTTGCTGCGGGTGAAGGGCATTGGAAAATGAGCTTCTTTTAAAGTTATTATATGTTGCTAAGAAGATGTTGGTGCTTTTATATAGCACTGGCTACTCATTCTCACATGTAAAATTAGTGAAAATAACAGATGAAAAAACTACATAAAATCGCACCTAGCGACAGCTTATAAACCAGTGAAGCCACAGCAATTCACATAAGCAATAAGTTCATTCACAGAGTAACATTAAAGGCGACGCACAATACCGTCCAGGCACATAATAACTCTATAGAGTTCGCATGAAATGCAGTCACAAGAAAACCACTAAGTCAACAAATAACGCCACACATAGAATCCAGACGCACAGCAACACTAAAAAAATTGGCCCGAAGTGTAAAACACAACTTATCATTCCTACGCTCCGTTTGTAATGAGTTCGAGATGTGTCGCACTTAATCTGCCACTGTAACCTCTTTGCATGCTCTCTGCGCTCCGATAAATCGTCAGAATGACAATAGCATCGATTTCCACGGTACGTGGGATCTGATGATTTTTTTACCGGAACTGTTTAAGTTTGAGAGAAACCCCTCCAGCCTTAGCTTAAAACTCCCCCCCCCCCCCCCCCCCCGCCATGGCACCTCGCGTCACCTAGCAACGCGTTAGAGTAAGGAAAGTTGGAGGAAAGAAGAGAAGTGGAGTAGAGGAGGAGAGCAAGAAATAAAACAAAATAACATTTCTTGGCGAGGCGGGATTCGAACCCGCGTAGCCACGGTCCCAAGGCGAGCGTCGTAACCACTGGCTTTTTTTTTCTTTCTTTCTTTCATGGTATTTATTAAAATGCGTACTCTCTTCTCGTTCCTTAAGGCTACATCTAACATTTTTCTCTCCATGGCTCGTTGCGTCGTCGTGAATTTAACTTGAATCTTTTTCTTTAGCCTCCATGCATAAACCGATATATATCCGCCGCCGAAAACAGCTGTTCTGCGTCGTCGTTTTGTCCGCGGATGCGATCCGCCAGAACCTCGACATGTACAGTTTCATTGTAAAAAGGCAACGCGCCTGTATTTTTAATGCACGATTCAAGGAGGGTTTAAAAAACTGGCGAAGCTTGCACTAAGTCGCGCAAGGCTTGAAACAGTGAAGCTGGACGATACTGAAGTCTAATCTGTTTGCTTCTAGGTTGTTGGTAGGTTTCAGCTATAGGTGATGCTAAAGGTTGTTTCTAGGTTGCTTATAGGTTCTTGCTAGGCTTTAGCTAGGGGATGCTAGGTTGTTTCTAGGTTGCTTCTCAGCGCAGGGAGGTTCGAGTTAAACCGCAGACAGTCACAGACACGACACGGATGTCCAAACTGCAGAGACAGAAACTCGCGCTGACACCGAGCGTTCGATTTTAAATAGAGCGAATTTATTAGAAGGCAGAGAGGTCGGCCTGAGCTTGAGCGCTCTAGCCTGCTACTCTGCACATGGGAAAAGAGAAAGGGGGAAAAAGAGTAATGAAGATGATGATGGGGACAGGAAGAGGTAATGCGTATGTACAATAACCACGTAGCACAGTGGTCTTCTTAAAGTCTATCGTCAAGTCCTGTACTCTTGAGAAAATCTATGAATGCTCTTGTAGCAGCCGGTGATGCTGTCTGGGCGGACATTGCGGACAACAGATTAGTCCCACTTAGAGTGTTCACACCGATGCCGGCCAACGTTGAAGCCAGCGTCTTCCGTTCGGACACGTACAGAGGGCAGTCGCGCAATATATGGGCTAAAGTTTCATCTACTTGGCAGCGCTCACAGTTCGGGCTGTCCGCACGGCCGATAGGGTGCGCGTAGCAATAAAGCGACGCCACGCCAGTCTGCTGCACCGGATTCGACTAGGCGTTGCCTTCACCGAGCGTTCGCACCTCTCATAGATCTACGGGTACGCCGTCGTTCGTGTAGGGCTTCCATCGCTTCGGGGTCTTCTCGCAGCCGCCGTTGCCTTTCCCGTTACCTAGTTGTAGTGTCGGCAACACGGCGCGACTGAGGACAACGAACACACTCAACCCATGCCACACAAGAACCCCTTTATTCCGGTGACAGTCGTATTTATATATGTCAGAGGTGGCGCCATCTCTTGATGACAGTTGAACATAACTAAAGTCACCTAGTGTCGACCTTCGACACTACATCTACTCCTCCCTAAATATATACATATTTACACAAAAATAATTACAAAAAGAGTCAATGTTCACATCATGGTACATTATACATAGTCCTGAAATCTCGTGGGTTGTCTTCGGTTTCTTGCGGACCTACGAAGAGGTGGTGGCTCACCAGCCGGTTCGGTGCCAACAACTGGAGCACAATCACCATCACCATTCACTGGAGCACTATCACCATCACCATCCACTGGAGCACTATCACCATCACGATCATCATCATTAGGAGCAGGGTGCTGGTGAAGCTCAGAGGAGAGAGTCGGTCTGCCAGGCGTCGGTGGACTTCGCACGGTGTCGTGGGAGTGTCCTTTGTCATTCCATATTAGCGCATGGTGCGGCAGGGCTTCCTTGGGAACTGCAGTCAATTGAGAGGCATTCCACGTGCGACTATCTTCCAGGCAGAAGGACCAGCGTCCTATTCGCTTGAGAATTTTCAAAGGAGGTCCAAAAGTGGGAGTGCCTTTCGGACCAGGGACTGGCTTCTTGACCCTCACGTACTTTCCAACTTGGAACTTGGGTACTCGGGCAGCTCTCCGTCGGTCAACATAATCCTTGCTTTTAAGCTGGCGCTCTTTCACCCTCTTCCGAAGTGAGGACATCTCCTGAGCGGGATCTGCGAAGAAGTTTGCGGTGGGATAGCCAATGACGTCCAAGGATGTCCTCATGTGCCGGCTATGTAGAAGCACTGCCGGAGAGAGTCCAGTGGTACTGTGAGGAGTGGCTCTGTAGATTCCCAAGTACTCTGTAACAGTATTTTTTATTGGGCGCTGCTCCAGTATTGCCAACTGAATGTATGATTTGAGGACACGGTTAAACCTTTCGACCTGTCCGTTGGCTTGGGGGTGATATACAGCCGAAAAGCTGTGCCTGATACCTCTGTCTTGAAGAAAGGACTCGAATTCTTGAGATGTAAACTGTGGTCCGTGATCCGAGACGAGTTCAACCGGATAGCCTTCCCGTGCAAATATCGACAAGAGGAAGTCAAGCACTGTACGGGAGGAGGCTTCACGACAGAAAGCTATTTCCGGCCACTTTGAGAAGTAATCGACTACAGAGATGACAAAACGACAGTCAGCTGATGCACGCTCAAATGGCCCAACAACATCAATAGCTATCTTGCTCCAAGGCCGGTCGGGAAGAGCTACTGGCTGCAGTGGAGTGGGGTAGCTCTTAACACTCTTGTCTGCAGCTTGGCAGGTTGCGCAGCTGTGGATAGCACTCTCAACCTGCTTGTCCAGACCTGGCCACCAGTACTTTTCGCGAAGACGTTGCTTTGTCTTCACTATTCCCGGGTGTGATTCATGGGCTAGTTGAACAAATGTAGCTGTGAGCTTGGCTGGAACTACAACGCGTTCTGAACGCATCAACAGGCCGTCCACTACTGACAGTTCCTCTCGCACATCATAGTAAGGTCTTAGTTCAGGTGACAATGTTTTCTTGGTTGGCCATGTAGCCTGAACGCATTGTGCAACCTGCTGGAGCTTGCAATCCTCGGCTGTGGCAATACGGAGATCATTGATATGGACTGAAGACGTTACGATGGACACTATTTCTTCTTCAATCTTAAGGCCGTCTTCTGTGCCTGGGACAGGAAGCCGGGACAAAGCGTCTGCTACTTTGTTGTGTTCCCCACGCCGGAACTGTACAACGAAGTTGTAACGCAGCAACCGAGCAGTCCACCTTGCAATGCGAAGTGGTCGTTGTCCTGTGCTTTGTGTTGACAGCAAGGATACGAGGGCCTGGTGATCTGTTACCAAAGTGAATGATCGTCCCCAGAGGTAAATGTGCCATTTCTCGCATGCCCATAGGCAGGCCAGGGCCTCGCGTTCTCCTGTCGAGTACTTCCGTTCTGTCTCTGTTAAGGTTCGTGATGCGAATGCAACGGTTCGAATGGATGGACCGTCAACTTGTTGCAGTACTGCACCCAGGCCATATGCAGACGCGTCTGTGGCTACAATAACTGGGAGCGCTGGGTCGAACATTCGCAGAACTCTTCTCGATGCAAGAAGTTCCTTTACCTTTGTAAAGCTTTGTTCAGCAGCAAGATCCCATTCAAAATGAACGTCCTTGCGAAGTAGCCTACGCATAGGTTCTACCTCTTCGGCAAGGTTGGGAATAAACTTGGCATAATACTCCACAAGACCAAGAAATGAACGCAGCATGCCTACATCTGTGGGGGTGGAAGCATGTACAATTGCGTCAACTTTTGCTTGAAGGGGTGCTATTCCTTCTGCGCTGACAAGATGGCCAAGAAATGATAGCTCTGATGCATTAAAGATGCACTTATCATTGAGTTTGAGTCCAGCTTCGGAGATGCGCAGCAGAACTTGCTCCAGGTTTCTCACATGCTCTGACTCTGTCCTGCCGAAGATGATGATATCGTCTATGTAGCAGAGGACCCCCTTGCAACCATGCAGGATTGCAGTCATGAGTTGCTGAAATGCGGCTGGAGCAGACGCCAATCCGAAGCACACTCTTTTAAACCGGAAAAGGCCGTCGTGCGTAATGAAAGCCGTAAGGTCTCTGCTGTCCGGATGAAGGGTAACTTGGTAATATGCAGAGGCCAAGTCGAGTTTTGAGAAGTAACGTGCACCATTAAGAGAGTGCAGCAGCTCTTCCGTATAAGGCAGGGGAAAGCTATCAACTACAATTGCTTTGTTGGGCTCTCTGAGGTCAACGCATAGGCGGATGCTGTCATCTTTCTTGCGGACGACAACTATAGCAGAGATCCATTCAAAGGCGTTAGCCCTTTCAATTACATCATCGGAGAGGAGCCGCTGAAGCTGGTCGCTAACTGGCTTGCGCAGGGAAAGTGGGAGGCGTCTCAGCTTCTGCACCACTGGAGGGACTGACGGCTTCATTTTGACCTGATGCTGGACGCCTTTGGCCAGGCCAAGGCCCGGTGAAAACAAATGTGAAAACTTAGCCCATAACAGAGGTGGCATATCGAACTTCGGCGGGCTTGCAGGAACTGCGCCGCCCGTATGCGCAGATGTTGCTGTTTTCTGACTCATGGTCTCTGAAGCTTCGGCAGCCGTGCACAGGCAGCGTAGCTGCGCGCCCACAATGTGCAGTCCTAAAGCTTGCACCGCGTCCAGACCCAGAAGAGAAGTTCCTCCGGGGGTGACATGAATGGCTATCACGGCTGTTTCCCTTTTAAACGAGATGCTTGCTTTAAACTGGCCCAGTACGGGGATCTTCCGGCGTTGGAAGTCCAACAATGTAAGGGCAGAGCTGGTCAACTGAACCCCTTCAAACATGTTTCGAAATTCTTGTTCCCGTATAATTGACACAGCTGATCCCGTGTCGACCAAGAACTTAGCAACGCGCGGTTCTGAGCTCGAGGCGACTGGCGTGACTACGACATCAATGTAGACGCCCTTGCGCTTGTCTTCGTGAACAGTGAGTAGGCTAATGACATCTGATGCATCTTGTTCAGGAACTACTTCTTGGATGTGAGTCGGGCGTTGTCCTCGTGCTCTGCGTGAGCTACGACACACTCGCATAAAGTGGCCACGGCGGCCGCATGCGAAGCAGGTTCTACCGCGAGCGGGGCATGTCGTCGGTTCACAGTGACATGTGCCGCAATTACCACAAGCCTGCGTATTTTTGCTGTACTGAACATCGGCAGCGTTGGTATCTGAAGATGGCGAGCTCGTTTGACGAGCGTGCGGAAAGCTAGGGCGGCTCTGATAAAGGGGGCGTGCCTCGTCGCTGTACCGGCGACTATCGCGCGTGCTTTGTTCGGAAGCGTCATACTGACGTGGATGTTGGCGTGTGATGCGCTCAACGGAATTAGAAAAAGCTTCCGACTGCAGCTGGGCTCGCTCGCTGAGTAGCGCAATTTCAACGGCACGGTCGAACGTCAACGTGTCACCTTCCAAGAGCAACCATGATCGCAACTGCGGGGATGCAACTCCGGTAACGAACTGATCGCACATATTATCGTTGGCTTGCTCGGCGAAATCGCAAGAGGCTGCCAGTTCACGAAGCGCGAGGGCGAAGTCGGGGATGGACTCACCATGTAGCTGACGGCGCTCTCGGAAGTGATGTCGTTCTAGGCGAATGTTGCGCGCGCCGGCGAAATGTCGTTCCAGAATCTCGCGGGCCGCGTCGTATACATCTGGGAGACTCGTCGCTGCTGCTTCTTGCTTGGAGGGCACGCCACGGTCTTTGACTTCACCGGTTGAGGTAGCGGCGGCGGCCAACGGCTCAGTCGTCGGTAGCTGGGGTGCGGTGGGCGTCGGTGGAAGCGCATCGAAAATACGTTGTCCTTCCGGGCCCAGGCAGTGCAACAGCAGGGCTCGACGGCGGGGCGCAGGCAGGTCGGCCGCTCCAGACGCGAGAAGAAAATTCTCGAAGAGGCGTATCCAGCGGGTCCATGGTATGGCTGGAGTGCCCGGGGCGGCGAGAAAGGGGGGCGGCGGCGAAAGCGCGGCGGAAGCCATCGCGGTGTGATCGAAAACCTCGTCGCCAGATTCAGGGTTGCCACTGACTTTCGAGTAAATGTCGCCAAACGACGAGCAAAAAGTCGCCAAAAGTCACCATTTTGTTTACAAATTTCGCCAAAAAAGTAGCCATTCTAGATATGTGTGGCATACCCAGTAATAAAAATTTCCACTCACGTATAGCCCCGTAGAATACAGTACCATCCAAGACCCTTAAATTATATTGACGTTTCTCGATGCCAGTCGTATCGCCCGCTTCACCATGGGAGTGCATGGCGCTGCTTCTCCGACTAGCCGCAAGATGTGCGTGGTGGCGCAAGGTGAATGAACGAAACGCTCATGATATCCTTTCATCCCTGTCCTCGCGTTTCAAAGCTAAAAGTGTGGTATAAACCTTGGGCGAAAACCGTGAAAGCAATATTTGTAGACAGCTTTATGTACCCTTATATGAATTAAAAGGATTAAAAGGTTTATTGAAGGTAACACGACAGAATTCTTACAGGAACCGATCATTAGTGAGTCTTACACCTTTTCAGTGTGAACTAATATGATACCGGACATCACCGACCCTTTCTTATAGTTACTTATATCTACACGCGTCAATCCGATGCGTTATTGCTGTATAACAATGTAAAATGTTATATAGCAATTGTTTTTATTGCACCCGCTCACCGAGAACAATGAAAAATGCCTCAATAAATAATTTTTATTGCAGAAATAGCCGCGTATCCACCTCTCTTCGCTATTCCAAAACAGTCTTTGCGAGCTGAACTGGGGGTACTGCAACAGTGAATAAGTCGCCAAGCTATTCACAGCAGTTGGAGCTTTGGCGGAACAAATGGTCGGAACACGCGGCCAACTCGTCGTCTTGACCCTTCAGATGCGAAACTTCAGATAAGCTTAAAGCACCTAAAGCCATGAACCTATAGTCAATCAATGCCCCCTCGCGGTTTGCAAGGCAGTCCGCTGACTTACATTTTGCTAGAATGTCGCTGGGGGACGTTCCAGTACCTCCTGCATCTAGATGGCATCCCGAACTAAGGATCCCACTCACTGATCTTATTTTCACAGAACATCAAATAAACGTTTTATTATCTCTCTAGATGAATTGAGGAGGTACACACGAGTTACAGGACGGACATACCGAATGACGCGTAATGTGCACATTCTACTCGTGGGTCTAAAACCAAGAAAAATATTGAGAATGTTGCCGCTGATTTATTGGGAAGACACTGAGCTTAGGATTCAAAACTCGGTGGAGACCTAAGCCGAAAATCGCCAAAAATTCGCCATGTCGCCATTCATAATTTTAGGTCGCCACGGGCCTCTCAAATTCGCCAATTTGGCGAAAAGTAGCCACCATTGGCAACCCTGGCCAGATTGTAGTGTCGGCAACACGGCGCGACTGAGGACAACGAACACACTCAACCCATGCCACACAAGAACCCCTTTATTCCGGTGACAGTCGTATTTATATATGTCAGAGGTGGCGCCATCTCTTGATGACAGTTGAACATAACTAAAGTCACCTAGTGTCGACCTTCGACACTACACTAGTACTCTCTCGTTGTACGTACTCGGGGTCCTCGGGTCGCCGCCGCCTCTTCGCAGCCATTTCTTGGGCTAACTGTTGCATTCTTCATTTCTAGTGGACCAGCGGTGAGTAGGGCGAGTTGCCCAATTTCTGTGGCACATACCCGTTCATGATGATGATAACTTTTTGTACACATCAAAGCTTTTATGGCCCGCCTTAAACAGCTTCGCTTTTAAAAGGGCACGAGTAGCATGAAACAGAAGTACAATTACATAGCGACAATAAGCGCTCAAGCGCTTATAAGGGAACATTCGACGGCGAACATGAAGTGCATAATAACAGCGAGATTTCGTATCGTGTTGTACAGGTAAGGTGGTGAAGCCGAGTACCCCGCCAAGATGGGGTACCGATCCGGTCTAATGTCTAGTTCGTCATAAATGTCCTTTAGGTGAATAGCCATTCGAATAAGATGTGTGCTTGACGAAATGGCGGGTTCTGCGTTACGGTCGTGTATACGTGTTTTCCATAAGCTGTGAATGCCCATGAGGAAAAACATACCAAACTGCACTTCATAAAGCGTTTATTCTGTTAACTGCCGTTTATGTTATGTGCCGGAGGTAATAGAACGTTGCTTTATTAGGTGAAAAGACGCTGTGATGTCCTTCAGCGAACTCTGGAGAAAAGTTTTCTCATTAATTCTCACACTATACGCTATCACTTGCGGACATCGCTTGATGAAGGGCTATCCAGGCACGCTAGCAGACCAAGCATTTATGGGAACCACTGACTACGTTGCTATGGGCGAGAGAACGAGAAAAAGAGAGAGAGAGAGAAAGGAAGAGAAGCAGACATAGAGAAAGAAATACAGAGGAAGAGAGGGAACGAAAGAAAGGGAAAGAAATAGAGAGATAGAGAGAGATAAAGAAAGAGATAGAAGGAAAGAGAAAGAGAAAAAAAAGCATAGCATAGCCATCTATAGCATAGTATATAGCAAGGAGGTGAGAACGGGAAGTGAGGGGGTGGAGGAGGGAAATGAGGAGGTGAGAGGGTTAAACATAGCATAGAGAGAGAGAGAGAGAAAGGTTAAGTGAAAGGTAGGGAGGTTAACCAAAAGAAATTTTCCGGTTCGCTACCCTGCACTGGGGAAGGGGTAAGGAGGTATAGAAAGGTAAGGATGGAAACAGAAAAGGGAAAGAGTTAAAAAAATATATAAAGAAAAAGAAACGCATCCACACTCAAGTACGGGAGTGTCATAGTCGTTTAGCGAGGCTGGGTGTGTAAACTACAGTATAGGAAAGGGGTGGGAAAAGGAAGTGAGGGCGAGGAGGAGGGAAGGGTGTTAGCGAAGGCCACCAGATGCGCCGTTTCCTCACCTTTCGCACCAATAGGGCGTAGCTGCCCCATTGTTTTTGTTTTGTTTGTTTTACATCGAAGCTGTATAAGGCTGATTGCTGATCACTTTGTGGTGGGTGGGAAGCTTTAAACCACGCACTCGTTGCGCAATTAGCATTGTGTGACACCTAGTTGTTATTTTACTCTTCTGCCACGCTATATTACACACGTTAACGCGATTTCTTGACCGACATGACGTCTGTATAGGGTCTTTGTGCGAAGGAGTTTCAAGTACCCGCGTGGCTCCGTGGCAGGGTACTCGACGGCCACGCAGAGGGCCCGGGTTCAAATCCGATCCGATTCCGGATATTGCGTAAAGTGACAGTGTGTACAGTGACTCACTGTGCTATACCATAGTCACCTATCATCACAGCTCTATTTCTCTCCCTTTTCCCCTTAACCCCGTGAGGAGTAACAGGCTAGAAACCCGCTTTGCAGGCCGGCCTCTCCTACTTTCTCTTCATTAAACAAGCAAATAAAGTCTACCAGAAAGCGTTTGGCAAGTCACGATATGGTCAATAGTTTGCTAGAACCGTGGATACATAGTTGACCGCTATGTAGTTTCACTATTTAATGTTCTAAACCTTACTAAATTGGAGTGAAGTTAATTATTTATGCTCAAATTTATATTCCCCATAACTAGACCAACGATCGATGGCTCTTTTCTGGTCAGAGCTGTATGTCATGCGCCCACTAAAGATGACTAAGGTTCTCCCATCTGTCTTCCATTTATTTGAAATGGCTTTGCTTGCACAAATTCTTAAAAATCCCAAATTTCGATGGTTTATTTCGCCCTCTCGTTCAGTCAGTGACTTTGACTGTGCTGATAACGTTGTCTTTTATTACTAGCTATTTTTGTATAATAAGGTCATTATTTTTGCGTCGCCTTTTTACTTCCATGTAATCCTTAATCTCTTATGTATTCTTGCATATACCACTCCCCTCTGCAATGCCTTAGGGATTTGATGGTTACAAACAAACAAACAAATAAACAAACAAACAAACAAACAAACAAGCAGAAAAATACAAAAAAGTTAATTAATTAATCATTTAATGAATTATTAAATAATGCAAGGGCCGGTAAAAGGCATTTACATCTCGAATGAATTTTTGTAGAATCTGACACAGGACAGCTTATCATTAGATACTCTGGTACTCAATCGATAGAATATCTGTGATACCCACCGAAGTATCCGTGCCGCTGTTCTGCAACTAAAATACTTACTAGCCGGCCGAAATTTCTAAACTACTGCGGAGGAAAGCGAACACTTTTAGCGGGCAGAACCTTATTATTTCCACAGATTATAAAACGCTCCAGTAGTCGTTATTATGTACAGTCAGCGTTAGAAGTTTAGATACCACCCTAAAAAAAAAAGACGCCCTAACAACATGTGCAGTGCAGTTCGACGGAGTGCAGTCACAAATTGCTGGGAAATTCAAAGTCTTCTCAGACCTAGGGGTCTGTAAATTTTTGACGCGGACTGCAGCTGACATAGGTGTTATAAGCCGCTCAAACCATGAAAAATTACAGCGATACATCGTGTTTACCGTTAAATTCGCTTGGAACTCTTCACATGAAGCGACGAGGCATGGAAATATAGTTCTCCCCCTGAACGTGGTTGACAAGGCCTGGTCCACCTTTTCGTTTTAACAGATGGCTTGTTTTCCGCTTATGTTCTTGCGAGAAATGTCACACCTCGTTGTCGTTTACTAGGTGAATTATTAGTCACATTATCCTTGGATACACGTATCGGATGTCTCGAGGATTTCCGAAGGAGTAAGTGACCGAATCGTTTTTGCTATAAGCCCGTTACATCCTGGAACACATTCTCAATGCTCTCCGAGAAACGCCGTCCATTGCGGTAGCATATGTTCTGTGGAGAATTGTGCCTGCCTGAGCTCGTTGGTTGCACATAGCGAGGAGGGTTCCAGCCAACATACTTGGACGAGGAGAGAGAGAGACATACGACACGCCACTGGACTAGCAACTGAACTTTGATCCAAAATTTTCTTTCATATTTATAGCAGTTGTTAGCGAATGCATTGCTCACGGATTACCAGATTGTTTATTACTGCGCACGATTTTTCTTTTCATTTTCTGTTAGTAGTCTGGATGGTGTACTGATGTATTATTGTCCCCTTTCGTCGACGGCCATGGCTTCTGAAATTTCGTGCGTCCGCTTGTCTTTACTTCTTGCTAAAACCTTTATGTCGTGCAGTTTGATGGTGCATTGACAGTGCCGTTGCTCCTCCAGGGGTGTGTCGTATGTTTCTGCCCTCGTCCAAGTAGTTGGCTGGAACCTTCCTCGCTATGTTCTGTGGAGTGCCATCCTAAATCACGCTCTTGATTTCCTTTGTCTACACCAGGGGTCTCAAACTCACCTCAGCCAGCGGGCCGCAGTCACTAAATGGAGTCCCACAAGGGCCGGGGCTTTCTGAAGGGGCTTGGAGTCACGATGCGAGATGCATCGATAGTGATCTGCAGAATGACTGAAATCTGGACGCCGATTCTGAAATATAGAGTTTTTGTTCCACAGTTCTGTTTCAACACATGGTGATCACATGGGTCGCCTCACGAAAAGAATGCTTGAGACCAGTCATGTCTGTGTAGGTCATTGACGTACTTATTAAGAAAATAAAAATATGTGACGAAGGCAATCATGTGTGGGCCGGGACGCTAGCGAAAGGTTCGCGGGTCGCGCATTCGAGG